>NC_057891.1:352359-490566 GCF_019740435.1 Gambusia affinis | reverse complement strand
ACCACAAAGGAGCTGCACACAAGGATGTACAGTAACTTTTAAACTTATTCTTATCTCACCAGTGCACATATGAAGTTTCCTCCCAGAATGTTTTCCTGGATGTACATCATGAAACACTGCTGATAAATATCATCATCATCACAGAGCTGCTCTGTGATGGAGTGACCCAGATATTTAGTTTTGGAACAAACATTTAACTTTTGGCCTGACAGAAAATAATCAGGGAAACAAAGTTGTTTCTCTGCTTTAGTCCTACAAACGAGCACAACAGTTTTCTTAGTGTGACCTTGGGTACAGTTTATGTGTAGAGAACCTTAAATCCTCGTTTTACCACATTGCACAGATAAGTTTGTAAAAATTATCAGAGGCACTGTTGCAAATTAAATACGATTTATTGGATTCACAAGTTCCTCTGGAAAAAGATAGTCAGTTTATTTAATTATACAAAAATGACCACATTAAAAATAAAAGTCTATGCTGACCCTGGAAACCTTACAGCAGAGAGACATAGTTAAAACCCAATTAAATAAAGTTAGAGGAATAAGAAAGAAAACACAAATACACCTAAATGCACCCAAGTGTTCCCCAACAAAAACACACACTGAAAGGGCCATGGTGATACAGCAGAGGAAAGAAAAACTCATCCTGCTAGCTACCATCGTCTGTTCCTGCTAGCTAGAACTACCAGAAATCCCTCTAATGCTGACCACTGCTGCTGGAGCACAAACTGTAATTATAAATATGTTGGTTTAATTCTAGATAAAGAGCTTTCTTTTAAAAATCACAGTAAATTTGTTACAAACATTGAAAATGAAGTTCAGGTTTTATTATTGAAATGGATCCTGTTTCTCTATCAATGATAGAAGTAAATCAGTAGCAGCAACTTTCCTGCCACTCCTGGATTATGGAGAAGTTTATATATGAATCCTTCGACCAAATGCCTTCAGTCACTGAACATTGTGTATCATCGTGCTTTAAGGTTTCTAACTGGTAGCAGACGTTTAGTGCATCTCTGTGATTTGGATGTAAAAGCTGAACGGAGAAACAATCAATATGATCCTGATCTATAAATCTCTACTCTGCTTGGCTCCAGCAAACTTTCACTCTCTCTTCCATAGATCTGTTGTTCTTTACACTCTAATAACATTTTTCTTTTGCATGTTCCACGTGTTTGAACTGAAAAGGGGAAGAAAGCATTCAGTGTGAAGCTGCTTCAGTAATCAGCTCCAGTCTGAACTCAACATGTCAGAACTGATTTCATTGGATTTATTTCTTCTTAAAAACAGGCAACAAGATTCTATAAACCAGTGTCACTGCTTTTAAATGGTTTCTATTGTTTTACACTTGTGCTCATGTATTAATTAGTTTTATTTTGTAATCAGGTTGCTGTTTATTTCAGACTTTCTGCCCAGGTCCCTGTTGAAAAAGAGATCCAGATCTCATTGGGGTTTACCGAATAAATAAAATAAAGGACATTGAAACCTCAGCCCATAAAAACCCAAAACAGGTTCTTTCATTAACTATCAACAATCACTAAGGATTCAGAAAATGTCCAGGTTTAATTGATATAAAAAATCTATCAGATATTAATCAGGAGTTTAAATTCCTGCAGAGTTTTCCAACCTTTTGGATTCAATTCCCCCCACTGACAGCAGAGATTAGAGCAGATCTACAGCGTTGGTCATTATTACCCATTAATCTACATAATCAGATATAATACAGATCAACCTTTTAGCAAGGATTATTTATTTCAGGCTTTGCTCTACTGGAACCTGCCAAACTCTTCACTGATTGGGACAAAATATTCACTAATTTTATCTGAGCAGAACAAAAACAGAGAGTAAAATTTCAGAAACTAAAAGTGTCAAAAGTAAAAGATGGATGGACTTTAAAACATTTAGAGGATTATTATAGAGCAGCACAGATGAGAGTGATGATTGGTTGGTTTGACCCAACATGTGGAGCTAAATGGACAGAGATGGATTTGTCCTACAGTGAGATCAGTGTCTTAATAAAAGACAAATAGATGCAGACCTGATAAAACACATGGCAGAAAATATTAAAGCAAGGAGAAACTGAAAGAAGAGATCAGATTTAGTGATGGACGATTATGATAGAGATTTCCTCCATCAAGTAAAGATCAGAGATTCACAGTGAATTAAAATCCTTTTAGACTCATCTAATGGAAAAACGTCCCAAAAACAATATCCAATAATAAAATAATAAAACAATATCCAATAATAAAATAATAAAACAATATCCAATAATAAAATAATAAAACAATATCCAATAATAAAATAATAAAACAATATCCAATAATAAAATAATAAAACAATATCCAGACTGTATTCATGTCTACAAATGGGGAGAACATTTAACACAACATACATTAAAGCTAAACAAAGAATCCAAAATAACAATAACTGATGATGTTTGGTTAAATATTCTCATATCTGTGATTCACAGATCAAGTTCAGGCCTGTGGAAGAAATTTTATTGGAAAAACTTGGTGAGTTTTTTATTTTCCTCCAACATTAAGAGTAAACGATGTTACGACCCTGAAAAGGCAAAATGTTGGAGGAACTGTGGGAATGTGTCTGCAGGACATTTTCATGCCTTATAGGAATGTATTGACATCGCCCCCTACTGGTCGGAGGTCATAAAGGAAATTAATTTATGATGGACTTAAATTTAACCTGTGATTTTACTGAGGTCCACTCAGGTAGTTTACCTGAAGGACTGAGGAAGTCAGACTGATCTCTAATATTAATATTACTAGCAGCACAAAGAAAGTTATAACTCACAAGTGGTTGATGTGGAACCACCATCATCTTTGGACTGGAAGGAAATAATTAAGGAAATTCATCCAGTGGAGAAACTAACTTTCATTCAGACTTTCTGCTGATAAATAAGAAATGAAACGTCCACCTGAACCTGGCACCAAATGTAGGATCAATGTAATTATCTCTTTTTATTGTGAATGTTCTCACTTTGGGTTTTAATATTTTAATATTTAGACCATGAGGATTTAATTTGGAAGAAACTGTCATGATGCGCGGTGTGAGGAAGACGCTGAGGACCCAGGAAGAAAATGAAGAAACAATAATTTAATGATAAATACAGAAAACAACAATCGAAAGTCCAGGCACCACAGAAAAAGAGCAGAAGGCTAAAAAATCTGGTAGCAGCTGGAAACTCAAATGGACAATAGAAACAGACATAACCAGACAGCTTGACAAGAACCCGACAAAGAACATGGAACACAGGTGGCATTAAATACACAGAGAGTAATCAGGGAACGAGATACAGCTGGGACCAATCACAGGTTAGACAGGACAACACAGAAACTCAATTAACTGAAAGCAACATTAAAACCTAACTTAACACAGAGAAAAAAATAAATCCTTACAGAAACCTGAAACATTCAAATCATGAAGAAAACTAGTACTGTATAGTTTTGCTTGTTGATAAATTGAGTTGACTACAAACATCATGCTGAACATTCAGTGTTTTCACACTACTGTAGGATTCACCTCCTGCCAATCTGCAGGAAAACTTTTCCATAGTTTTTAACCTACAGCTCAGCAGGAGGTGTTTAACCATAGTGTTCATTTATTTATTTTTGTGTTATAACTGTAGTTAATCACTGTTGGATGAGTTCACTTCCACTCAGTCATGATTGGTGAAGGGACTAACCTAAATCAGAGAAGTTGGAGGACAAACTCAGCTGATTGGACAGTGCAGGATCTATAAAGTGAAGACGTTTGATCATCAATCTGCAGGCTCTCTGTCCTTTCATTCTAACAGCATCTATGGTCTCCCGGGCCTTGTTTGCTGTTGATGGGTTCTCTTCAAGTATTGCCCGTTTCTCCGAAAGATTAAAGACACCATCTGTTTCCAGGTTATCGAGGAGCTGAATCAGGATTTCCTCAGAAACTCTCTTCACAAACTCACTGCGAACCTTGAAAAGTTTTTCTTCTGCAGGCAGAAACAGAAACGGGATTCATTCAAACTGAAGTTTAAGAGACAAACATGATGAAGATCAACTCTTCCTGTTGCTCCATCCAGATTCCCCTCAGAGTCTGTTGATCAGACCCTCAGGTCTAAACCTGTTGTTGTGTTTCTGCCTCATATCTGAGTGATGACACTGATTCTGTCTACATGAGAACAAATGAAGCTTCTGGTTCATCACTTCATTTCCTCACAGCAGGAAGAACAATAAAAGAAACACATTCTAAATATAAAGTTGAACTATTTCAGGAAAACAAGAAACTCTGATATTACTGGTGAAAAATATTAACTTATTAAACATTTTCATCACTTTTCTTTCTTTTTCTTTTAATCTCCATCTCTAAACTTTAGCATCTCTGTCACCAAATGTTGGAGTAAAAGACAGCAAGTTTTTCCCTCTGAGATAATAAATGAGTAATAAATGATGTGGTTACTGGATAAATGAATTAGTGGATTTATATGGAAGTAAATATGTGCCATCAGAATTTGAATTAAAAATGCCTCTGAAATTTGAATGCTGTATATTAGTGCTTACTTTTTCAGTATTAAAATAAATTCAGAATATATTTTTAACCTAAAAATTCAGTGTCATTATTTGTACATGAAAAAAAAATTCTGTGTCATTTTTTGTACATGGTTGTGTAACCCTTTTGTTGTTTGTCACCTAATGTGTTATGAACAGAAATAATGTGACTCCACACAACTGGTCCACAGCTCCACCAGCGCTCCTCAGAACTCTGGTGGGGGAAGCCGAGAGAGCGCCTGAAGGACCCGTTGCGTGCAGTCACTCATCACACCACTAGGTGGCTCAAACACATAAATCGAAAATCCCAAACACATACACACTACAGGCATACATACAGGCAGACGAGATTCCTCGTCTGCCTGTGCTGCAGAGACAACATCCCCCTCAGAGTCATTCACAGGAGCAACATCAAGGGGCTCATCAGATAGGGAGCTGACCCAGTCTTGTGTTCTGATTCTTGATTCACTTTTCTGAATGACTGATTCCAGAACATCTGAAATAGAGTTAATGTCAGAGCTTCCAGGTGTGACGGCAGTGGAGTCAATAAGTTGACTGGATGTATCAACAGGCAAGAAGTTCACTAGCATCAAAAGGTTACGATGCACAACTCGAATTTGACCAGTGGTGGGGTGTTTTATTTGATATGTGTAAGTTGTAGGGTTCATGCCCACAACTGTGTACACTGTAGACTCCCAGCGGTCAGCAGTTTTGCGTTTGCCTCGTTCACGCTTGTTTGACACTAAAACACGGTCACCGACCCCAATAGATTTCCCTTTTATTTGGCGATTGTAGAGACCAGCCTGTCGATCTTGTTCCTTGTTTGCATGATTTTGAGCTATGACCATAGCATCTTGAAGATCTTTAGTTAGGGACAGTACATATTTGTCATATCCACCAATTTCAGGATCTTGAAGAATGTTCTTAAAAAGCACATCAACAGGGAGGTGTGGCACTCTCCCATACATCAAATAAAAAGGGGCATAACCTGTGGTTTCATTGACTGTGCAGTTGTACATGAAAGTCAATGTCTGAAGTTGTTTTGGCCAATTCTGTTTTGCATCTGGTGCAAGTGCTCTTATCATGTTTCCCAGTGTTCTGTTGAAGCGTTCCACACTGCCGTTACCCATTGGATGGTAAGGAGTCGTATGAGATTTTCTCACACCAGCAACTTTCAACAGTTCGCTTATGAGTTGACTTTCAAAGGATGGGCCTTGGTCAGAATGGATTCTCTCAGGAAAACCATAAATGCAAAAGTACTTGTCCCAAAGCTGCCTCGCCACTTGTTTTGCAGATTGGTCACGGCAAGGAAAGGCCTGAGCGAGTCGTGTGAAATGGTCAGTTACAACCAGCACATCAATGGACCTGTTGTTAGAATCCTCTGCTGTCCAAAGGTCTATACACACAATCTCCAGTGGTGCAGATGTTTTATACTCTCAAGAGGTGCTCGACCATCTGGATCAGGGGACTTTGCGATGACACATCTGGGACACTGGCGAACGTACTCTTTGACATCACGGTCAATATGGGGCCAGAAGAACCTCTGACGAGCAATAGCCAAACTTCTGAACTGCCCTTGATGACCAGCATTGTCATGTATCCCTTTGAGAACATCAGACTTGAGAGAATCAGGGACCACAAACTGGTGGCGTCTCTTACGGGTAATTTGGTCTTTAGACAGTCTATAGAGGATGTCATTGGACACTGCAAACTTCTCCCAGTGTTTGAGGTATTTGATGACCATTGTTTGTTCATTCGATCTTTCTCTTCTTGACGGACGGCCACGATTAACATAGTATAACACTCTTGATAACACAGGATCGTTATGCTGTTTTTCTCTCAATACAGTTTCTGAAAACACAGGTTGATCGTCTTGAGATGGAAGGATCAGTTGAGGCAGATGTTCAAGGGTGTCAATAGCTCGTACTCTAGCAGCAGACTCCCATTCACTGTGTGTCTCAAGAAGAGCATGAACATCATCTTTTGTGACAGACTGAAACTTTGTGCTGTCAGGTAAGTTCAACACATTGGAGTCCTCGTCTTTGGTATTTGACTGTCTGAAGGCCTCTTGTACTGAACCAGGTGAAACAGGGAGGGCCTCATTAAGTAGCTGGCTGTATGGGCTCTGCAACAGCCTTTTTCCCACGGCAGATTTGACGAAGGGATGGCGACTTAAGGCATCTGCCACCACATTTTTAGAGCCAGGGATATATTTAATATCAAAAACGTAAGAAGCCAGCTTTGCCACCCATCGCTGTTCACAGGCATCTAGGCGTGGCTTTGTGAGAATGTGGGTGAGTGGGTTGTTATCTGTCCACACTGTAAATGCATGTCCTTTCAGCCAGTGGCTAAATTTGTCACACACTGACCATTTCAGTGCTAAAAACTCGAGACGGTGGGCTGGATATTTCTTTTGAGCACGTGTGAGAGACTTGCTAGCAAATGCTATTGGACGAGCCACACTTTCGCCCTCCTGAACTTGTGAGAGGACTGCACCCAAACCGTCTAGTGATGCATCGGTAGACAGGACAAATGGACGGTTAAAGTCTGGGTGGGCCAGAATTACTGAATTAACCAAGGCTGCCTTAAGCTCCATGAATGCAGAGAGCTGCTCGTCTGTCCAATCAGCTGGAGTCAGTTTGCGGAACTGGAGTTTTCGCTTGGTGGGTGTCTTTGGTTTGCGTTTCTGTTTTGCACCAGCCAGTAGGTCAAACAGTGGTCTGGCTATCGCAGAATAGTTTGGGATGAAATGTTGGTAGTAGTTAACCATGCCGAGAAATGATCGAATGCGTGAATGTGATGGAGTGATACCATCTGGCTCCATGAGATCTGT
Source organism: Gambusia affinis (assembly GCF_019740435.1). Taxonomy (NCBI): domain Eukaryota; kingdom Metazoa; phylum Chordata; class Actinopteri; order Cyprinodontiformes; family Poeciliidae; genus Gambusia; species Gambusia affinis. Next base: position 483,199 of record NC_057891.1, on the reverse strand, counting down.
AGTGAGCATATTGCTGATGGACTCAACTTTAGAAGGATCTGTAGAAACACCAGATTTGTCAATTATGTGACCAAGAAACTTCACAGATCTTCTCAGCAGCCAACATTTCTTAGGAGCCAGTTTGAGATTGTGGTAACGGAGACGACTGAACACCATCTCTAACCTCTCGAGAGCGACTTCCTCAGATGGTCCAAACACCAGCAAATCATCGAGGTAACATAGTAGGCTGAGAAAGTTCTGGTCACCAAATATTGAGGCCATCATCCTCATAAAGCTGGCTGGGCTGTTGCACAGGCCTTGGGGAAGTCTGTTGTATTCATACAACCCCATGGGTGTTGTAAAGGCGGAGTATTTGCGGTCATCTTCATGGAGTGGCATGTTGTAAAAACCAGATGTGAGGTCCATTGTACTAAAGAACATGTTTCCTCCCAAGGCAGCCAAGCAGTCAGCCTGATGTGGTAGGGGATGAGCATCCTTCAGGGTCCGTCTGTTGAGCCATCTAAAGTCTGTGCAGATCCTTAAGTCACCGTTCTTTTTCCAAACTAGGACAAGAGGTGAGGCAAATTCACTCGTTGATTTTCGTATAATTTCTTTCTCCTCCATCTCATTCAGAACTTGACGGAGTTTCTGGTACTCAGCAGGAGGCACGCGATAGGGCAGCCGAAAGGGTCTCTCATCAGTGAGCCGGATCCTGTGAACAAATTCTTCGCCTCGCCACAGTCTAAGTGGTGGCGGGAGAAGACATCCTTGTAATTGATCACTAGATCTGCTAGCTTCCTCCGCCAATCATCTGATACATCACAAGACTGTAGGTCCAGATCTCCCAGACCAGCACTTCTCAGTCTTTCCTGTATATTGTCATTGTTTTCTACTGCAGAATCAACATCAGTGGATTTGACAGAGGTGGCCTGATATGAGCATGTTACATCTTGTATATCTAGGTCCTCCATAGCAAGACAGGTGTATATATCAGCCAGTCTAGCATTCTTACGTATGGTGACAGGACCACTGGAAGCATTTAAAATCTTGAGAGGGACTAACCTGTCTCCCCAGAGTGATATCACAGCTCTCGCCACCAAAATGCCACGGGGAGCGCAATGTGACGATGTGGGCTCAGACATCACAGTTAGACCAGGTGATAATTTTGTGCCCTTGGGAAGTTTGCCCCATACAAGATATTCAGTGCCAGCCTCCAGAGTAACAGCTGTGTTACATCTCACTGTGCCAACTTTGTCTAGGACATTCTCACCAGACCAACGGTCCAGGCCAAGCAAGAAGGGAGAGGAACTCCTCGAGTTCTGGGAGACCTTTGTGAGGTGTAGAAACTGCTGCCCAGTAGGAGGAGTCTTTCTTTAACAAGTGCAATAGTTGCCTGATGACATTGGAGCCCAGAAGCAGATCAGTCTGTTGGTTTTTCACTACAAAGGTGGGGACCGACAACTGGCATCCATAGATCTCCATATTCAGATCCACTATCGAGGTCGGTCTTACTCTGGAACCACCACATCCCACAAATACAATGTCGGTAGCCTCCTGGTGAGAGATTACAACACCAGAATTAATCAGTGACTGTAGGGCTACGTCGCTCAACGAGCATGCCATCGAGCCGCTGTCTAGCATGGCACCAAGAATTAATTTGTCATTAACTTTGACATTTGTGTAAAATAAACTGTCACTTCTTTTTACTTTTTGTGTTTCTTGCATAATAATATTCTCAGACTCATTTAGTCTTTGAATATTTTGGTACAGTTCAGCAGCGTCAAGTATGTGGGAGGAATCACTTTGACCCATGCGGTCTCCCTCCAGGCACAGGTAGTTTCCTGCACATTTTCTGTTGGGACAGCTCTATTTGGACAAGAGCGCCTTGTGTGGTCAGGGCTGAAGCATGTGAAACAAAGGCGGTCTGAACGGCAGTGGGCTTCTGTGGTGTGTTTGTCATCATTGCATATACGACAGTTTATAACAGGTCTGGCTCGACCCCATGCGCGCTTGTTGCGAGCAGATGATACCTGGCCACCAACCTGAATTTTATCAAGGACCTGCCAATAGTTCCTACCTTCAGACCGGAAGCTCAGCATCTTAGCGTCTAAACCAGAGTTGTAGAGCTTTCTTTCATCTCTGTTGGAGCTGAAGCTCCAGTTTAGGAGCCACAGCTCCTCTGAAGCTGCTGTTGGAGTCTGTTAGCATCACTAGCATCGCTAGCGCCGCTCAGAGTCTCTGCGCGCTGTTTTCATCTCTGTGGAGCTGCTTGTAGTTCACACTGACAGATAAAACATTGATTTTATGTTAAAGTAGAAAGTAGAAAGAAGATTTAAGAAATAAAACAGCAGAAACACGAAGAGAGAAATAAATCAGGCTTTAAGATAATGTATCAAACTTCATGCACAAAATAAAATATACTATAGAAATATGAAAGCATTAAACTCACCGTTGGGTTTGCGTTCGCCTCCATGGTCGCCAGCCTGGGTGATGCTAGTATTTCTTCAATATGACGGTTGTGTCACGTGATTAGGTGGATGTTGGACTCGGACATCCATTGCTAATGTCTGTGACCTGAAGTAACCTTGGCCATTTTTACAGCGAATTTTTAGACGCTGAATTTGAGCAAGTTGAATTGGAGGACACTGAAAATATTGCATTTGAATTTTGAAAAGTTGAATTTTTTATATGCTGAATTTTTTAACACTGAAAATTTAAACTGTGAAAAATATGTATATTGAAAATTTGATGACTTTGAAATAGGAATGTAAATTTTTTTAATAAATGAAAATTGCAACCATGTACAAAAAATGACACAGAATTTTTTTTTCATGTACAAATAATGACACTGATTTTTTTTTAGGTTAAAAATATATTCTGAATTTATTTTCATACTGAAAAAGTAAGCACTAATATACAGCATTCAAATTTCAGAGGCATTTTTAATTCAAATTCTGATGGCACATATTTACTTCCATAGATTTAGTAAATATTCCTGAAGTATCAGAGCTGCTGGCCTGTTCTTCACTTCAGTTTCCATCTGAGTTCAGTTTTTACCTTCAGGTTTCACAGAAACTCACAAAGTTTCCACCAGAGAAACAATAAAACAATAAATACACACTGAGGTTGAGGTTCATCACATGGCAGCAACACAGGCTGTGATTGGTCAGTTTGTTCCTTTAAGATGGTTCATTTCTGATTCTGATCACTTACCGAAATCCACTTCCTGCTTCTCCGCCATCTTTTATCTGGAAAACACGAAGGATTTATTATGTTTCTGACTTTGTTTAAAAATATATATATTTTGGTGATTTTGGAAGACAGAATGGAATCTAAAAAATACTGGATTAGAGATGGAAAATACGCATTTAAATTACACAATAACACACACCACCAAAAAACACAATTTCTTTAATTCTTTAAACTAAAATTTGTCTTTATAAAAACTTACTTGATCCTTACAGAAAATCTGAAATAATTTTTCCAAATTAAATTTGTTAAAATTTTTCTATGTTCCCGTTAAGGACTGTCAGTCATTCTAGGATCAGATTTCCTTCAGACTGAAATGAAAACATCTTTAAATCCTGTTTGTTGCCGCTGGACAGTATTGTGTTGCTGCTACCACTAGCATCAGCTGATTAAAGCTCCTCCAGAAACGCATCTGGACTCCTGCTCAGGTGTTCAGTTTTCAGGTGACCAGTTGTCCTCAGCGTCTCTGCTGTCTTCTTCTGAGTGATGATGAGAAGCAGCAGATATAAAGACACAGAGGGATGAGGGGGACAAATCTTGACTGACAGAGTTTCATCTTGCTGAAACAAACCAAGTCCTGATGGTTTTACTGAAGCTGCTAACTGGGACCAAGCTGGAGAACTGAGTGGAATTGAAAAGGGGACAAAAACTCTACAACCCTAAAGGTAAAACAATCAAAACTGCATAACGTAGATATTTGAAACTTGTTACACAAAGCCTTCAAGACAGGAAATTAAGTATTGGATGCAGGTCCTAAAATCAACATGTCAGCCATTTTGGGTCAAATGTCATTTCTAACATTTCACATATGCTGAATTTTGACAAACTCCAAAAAATGTATATGTATTGGCTTCATACAGTTGGTATGGTTATAAACCTTGGAGGATTAAAAGTTATCAAAATGTTGAAGTTTCTCAGTCTGATGGATTGGGGATTAATGTGAGATGCTGGAACCTGCTGAAGCCTGAAATCGTCCTCCACTCCTCAGTGGAACAATAAGACCTTCATCAAAACAGAAAACAAACTGTCTCTGAAGTCTGACAATAATGAGAGGATTAATATATGAACATCTCTACCTGCTGTACAGACATGACAACTGATTGTAATATGACTCAATAAGTTCAATATTCATTCAACAAATACCATCACGTAATCTGAGATTCTTTGGTTCTACTGGTTGCAGAACCAAAGAATCCAACCAATCTGTTGGGACAGATTGAGATTCCTGATAACTAGCTCATCTTCAGAGCTGATTACAGCAGACTTCATCTCTCAGGAGATGCTGTGGCTGGTTAAGTCCGATGGTAACCATCATAAGGCCGAGTTGGCTTGAAGTAGAAAAGGCTACGATTTTTTTAATGTCATTTTGGGTTAGGGCACAAATTGCAGTAAAGAGGGTGGTTAAAGCAAGCTTGTTGTTTTCAAGCAAGGGGTTGAGGCGAATGAGCAGGAAGATGCCAGCTACAACCATGGTGCTTGAATGTAGTAGGGCAGATACTGGTGTGGGACCCTCCATAGCGGCGGGAAGTCAAGGGTGAAGGCCGAATTGTGCGGATTTGCCTATGGCAGCAAGAATTAGTCCAAAGAGGGGGAGTGTAAGGTCGTGTTCATTAGAGAGGGAGAAGAGTTGTTCCAGGTCTCAGGTGTTTAGGCGGGTTGCCGTTCAAGATGGAACAGCAACCCAGCTGGAACTTATTGATAACTAAACATTAAGTTATCTCATTAATGTTTAGTTAATGAGATAACTAAACATTATCTCATTATCTGAGATAATGTTTAGTTATCTCAGAAACTAAACATTCAAAGTCAATTGTTCTCATGTTTGGGTTCTGAAAATAATCACTATTCTTAAGGAAGCTTCAACAAACTTTGCTTCTGTAAACTCTGAGTTAACTTAGCCTGAAACTGAGATCCTGGTTCCAAACTTTTTACCTCAAGATCAACAAGCTGCAAATGACGAATCAAGAACCACAGGAAGTGGATTTCTGATGCTTTGATCCACCAGGTTCTGATGTCATTAGATTGTTATTCCTCCAGAGGGCGCTGTTGATTCTTTACAGTTTGTTCAGCTTTAACAACAGAACCAGCTGCAGCCTGAACTGACATGAAGACTGATAAATAATTTGGTTGAAAATATGAAAACTATTAATCAGTTTTCTTCCACGTCACAATGATGAAACAGCTCATATAATAGTAATATAATTAATATAATACTTTGTTTTGATCACACATAAATATCAGGTTAACAGGGAAATTAAAATATGATGATGTTTAAAGGGTGTAAATACTTTCATATGGTTTTGGATTTAAAGTCAGACTTTAAATCTAGTTTCTGCTTTAAAAGTCTAGATAAATTATCCAATTATGTCATTTATTAAAGCAAATATAAAACTTTAATTAGGATTGTTTTACTGATAAAAAGCCATTAAAGTGAATGATGTTTTTCTCCTGATCTTATCATTCCTGACTGATTTCAAGCTCCGCCCCTTCTCACTACCATATAACACAAAACCTGTTTAAAGACGTAAAGAACTGCCGTCTCAGTTCGTTCATCATGTTATAATAACATTAGATGGCGCCATTTTGTTTCTTTGCACAATCAGGTTTGCTGCGAGAAGAGAAACAACCCAACAACTAGGGTCAAAGGTCAAACTCCTACCACCAACCCATAGAGGAAAAGTGTTTCTGAAAAAACTCTAAGTTAATTTATATTACATGAACAAACCCAAATATTTAACACTAAACCAAAAATAGAGTTAAAAAAATCCTCTAAATATTCACACTTGTGGGGAGAAGAAGTTTTCTTTAATTCATGAAAATAAAAATAAAACACTTAAAAACAACAAAAAATGAATTACCATCATTGAATATATTAAGTGACTGAAACATAAACAGGTTTATTTTTAAGTGTAAACAGTTGTATAGATTATTAGAAATTAGTGTGATTCAACCAATAATTTGGCAGATTTGTGATTTTCTAATAATCAAACATTTAAAAATCCAAATGAGAGGAAATGAGCGACAGTCAGACTGGAGGACAGTTTTCTTCTGCTTAAACCTCTGAGCTGTCCAGAAAAAATCTGACACTTTTAATAATTTTTCTTTTTTCTAAAACAACCCAAGATATTTGATCCAAAATGGCCGACTTCCTGCTGGGTGTGTCAATCAGGTCCAATAGTTATTTTTATCGGTTCTGATGATTTGATGTTTTCACTCTTACATAGATTTAAATAGCTGCAGTGGGTGGGACAGATGTTTTTACATCCTCTAGGGGGCGCTGTGTTATCTCACCATAATCACTTATTATTGATCAATAATTGATTGAAATGTGATCAGCTGTCCTCTGTCACCACAAACTGATTCAATCTGGATTTTCTACTGATCAAACCCAGAGAAATCCTCTCTGATCAATAAATTATTGACTTCATATTGAAATATTTTCCATCCACCAACCAGGAACCCAGAAATCTCAGCCGGGCCACAAACACTCAGAACCTACTGGTACCAGTTTGACTCCACTATCAAACTGGGAACAAACTCAGCTTGTTGTCTGGGTTACAGATGAAAACTCAGAGAAAATCAGAGTTCCTGACTGAAACCAGGTGAAACCAGAACCAGAACCAGGCCCAGTTCTGGTTCTGTCCAGCAGCTCAAAGAGAGAAAACCCAGTTTGGACTGGAAACCAGCAGAATGTGGAGTTAAAACTCACCTGATCAGATCTTTGCTTCTCCTTCTGTTCACACAAACCGAGTCGGAGCCACTGGAGAACCGGACCTGATTCTCCAGAACTTGAACCGGACCCACCTGAGGCTCCGCCCCCTCTCACAGCACAGGTGTGTTCACCTGTTGAAATGACAAGAATCCTGTCTGATCATCGCTACCAGGAAATAAATGTTTAAAAAACTAATTCACATTTTAGTTTGAAGGTTCTTTATGTTTTAAATATATTTAGTATTTTAATCAATATTTTATTAAATTAATGGATTTTCAGTTTCATCTATAAAGAAATTTAACAACCGACAAAAATTTCTGCACAGAAACACAAGAGCAATAAAACTAACAGTAGTTGCTGCTTGTTCTAATCTGAGCCAACAGAACCAAGAAATTTAAAATGTTGAAGTTTCTCCACATGTAGAAACAACCATCTGTTAATATGTTCATATTTTATCAAGTACAGATTTTATTAATTTATGTAATCATGTTTAATGTTGATAGGAGGGAAACTTTCCATGATGATTCTCACCTGATCCTCCCTCTTCATTCCTGAACATAAAGTTCTTTAAACTTTGGCCTCTTTCAGCCTGAAGGCTTTAAGTTGTAGAACTGGTTTGTCTCAAAACGTTTCCAAGTTAAAACCTGTTGAGTTACAAACAGGTTTTAATTACTGCTTAATTACTGTAGTTGTTCCCTGGAAAATGTTTATCAGTTTCTGTCTCTGCTGTTCAGGAATGTTTCCTGGTTTCTATCATGTCTCAACAAAAACAGGTTCCACCTACAAACACGACATCAGGATCCGTCCAGCAGGAACCTTTTCTGAAGGGTAATAAATGAAGGTGATGGTTTCAGATCAAACCCTTTAACAAAAATATCACTTTTCAAAAAGTCATACTGGTAAATATCATTTAACACAAAATGGAGAACTGGATCAGGAAGCGTCTGCCTTAATGGGAAAACTTCAGGGTTTCCCCCAGAAGACCCACCACCACTGAGCCTGGTGGTGAGGTCATAAGGTCATCCGTCCACCAGGAGGCAGAAATGAGTAACAGCTATTTATTTAAGACCCATTTAATCATCAGAAAAAAGATTTACCTTCCATAACGAAGCAGGATTTTATAACATTCTAAAAACAGCAGAAATTCTCAGGAAAACATCAAAAAACTACAAAAGTTAATAAAAATAAATGATAAGAGACAGAAAATATGATTAAAAACAGAATGAATAATTACATTAAACTCTTCACCTTCAGTATCATAATGTTGTCCATCAGAACTCGCCTTAATGTTTCTTTTTGTTTCCTCCGAAGAGTTTTTGTGGCGCTAGTGGCTCATATTTTTGTGACAGTAGGCAGACAGGAAGGAGGGCGAGGAGAAGACATGTGGTGAAGGTCATCGGGACCGGGAATCGAACCCGTGACGTCCGCGTCCAGTACTGAGGCCTCCAAACATGAGGCTTGCTGACCCGCTGCGCCACCACAGCACGACCACAATGTTAAACAGTACCATGCAACCTATAGACATTTTATCAAACTGGACCCAGAGTTCCCAGTACATAAACTGGACCAAGTGTCGTCGTAGAAACTTTAGCCAAAGTTTCACAGCAACTTAAAGGTTAATTCTCTACAATCCCAGGAAAAAACCAAAACAAAATAAAATGGTCTAGTCCAAGTTTGTGACTCAAAGTCAAAAGAACCAAATCCAGAACTTCATCCTGGATTCTCCATCAGCAGCAGAACTTCTGTCACTTTGGACCAAAACGTCCTCAGTGTTTATTTCACAGTTTGTTTTTTGCACTAGTTGCTTTAATTTGACAGTCATCCAACAGGAAGTGGACAGAGAGGACAGAGTCCAACTCAGGACTGCAGTGCTCTACACAGCCTCTAGGGGCGCCGCTGGAACCGCGTCGCCATGCCAACCCTGTTGTGGTCAACTTTAGTTTGTAGTTCCACTTTGGTCAATAACTGATATTTTAGACAGTTTAAAGTGTCTGAACTCACCTGGTTCGTCTTCTGGTAAAAATCGGTTTAGTGAGGTGATTGAGACGAGAGGACTAGTGATGGAAAAAGTCACTACTAGTTAACAATCAACTAGTTGCTGCAACATCCAGTTCAGAGACAATCTGAGTCGTTGCTCCTCACATTGTTGGTGGTTTTTGTTTTCATGCAACATTTTGATCATTTTCATTCAAACTGACTGACTGACCAACATCCTCCATGTTTAACTAGAATGAATCATTTTGATCAACCAGTTCAAATCTTTTTGATTTGATCTCTATAGATTCACATCAATCAGACAGAAACTGGTTTCTTACTTCCTGTCTGAGGGTCCAGGTTCAGTACTGAAGTCTGGAGGTTCTGCTTTGGACCGGTCACTCCTCTCAGACGGACCGATGGATCCTGCAGGTTCTGCTCTGTCCTCCTCCAGATCCTGATCTTCCATCTTCTGGCTGGATTCCTGGATCTTGGTCTCGTCCTCCCGGCCCGACTCTCTGCTCCTCAAACTGAGCAGAAAAACATTCAAATGTTCAGCAAACTGCTTTCATGTCAGCCAAACAGAACCTGAGACAGAATTTGTTTCTTCATGACTGGATCCAACTGGTTCATCCTCCCAGAACCAGCAGCAGCTACTGGTTCTGCTAACTGCTGATGAAACTTTCCATTTTCCTCCTGATGGTTTTGTTCACATTTTCTCCCAGAAAGAGTGAAGCTGGTCTCCATGTTGGATCCAGTTCAATATGGACCCGATTCACCAGAACCGCTGCTTTGTCTTCCTGTCTGCCTGCAGAACCACTGGGTTTGGTTCTGATTCTTCCCTCTGGTGTGGACTGGGATGCTGCTGCCGGCCCAGACTGGACTGGAGCTGCATGCTGAGGCTAACTGGGAGCTCTGGGCTCAACCGGAGCAGCAGGTGATGCAGAAAACCCGGTTGGGACCTGGAGATGGAGTTGCTATAGCGACCAGGTCTTGATGTTGTCCGGGTTCTGATGAAGGACAGAACCTGCACCATCATCACCATCATCAGAGAGCAGGAAGTGTTTGTCTCTCCACAGTAAAGCAGCCTGAACCAGCTCTCTGCTCACAGGATCCAGAACCTCCTGGTACCGAGCGGGTCAGCAGGGTTCTGTTTAAGCCTCTAACTGCCGAGCATCCGAACACCAAACCTCACTTCAGCAGTCAGACGGAGCAGCTGCAGCAAACCAAACCTCCAGCACCGTTAACAGCAGCTTCTCCTCCAACACGACTCGCTCTGGAAAAACTGACTGCAGGATCAAAGATCCATTAAACCATCTGGTCAATTTGTTGAGCAACCAGCATTTCACACCATGAAGAACTCTGAGAGGTGACCATCTCAAGAACCTGATGTCCACAACTTCCAGTAAGATTTTTATTGCTTTAATCTGCAGAGCTGAGCAGGAACAGAACCGAGTCAGAAATCCAGAAAAACAGAGAAAAACCATCAGTTTCCAAAATGACCAAGTTATCTTCACTAAAACTTTTGACATGTAATAAATGAGCGCAGAGAGAGAGAGACAGAGAGAGAGAGAGAGAGAGGCTCATCCACATGGAAAGACATTTCCTGGTTGATTCATGCTACAAATCCAGATGTTGCCCCAAAACTCTCATTAAAATTCTTCAACTTGTTCCTGACAAAACCTGAGAAAGTTCTTGGCTCCAACCAAAAGAAAAACTCAGCAGCCTGGAGAGGAAATCCAGGTTGTGAACCCTCAGCTGTTGGTGTGTCGGCCTCATCAGGGCTGCAGTTCTTCTCTCCAAACCCTGAAGGTCTTCACCGTCTCTTCTGGATGTGAACACCGAGTCAGAACCCCGTAATCAGCAGGTGCTTCTGCTTTGTGCTGTTTGTCCTACGGAGCTTTTCCCTTGAACTGATAAAGTCACCGCTCTTTACTGGAAGATTCCTCTTTTTGCTGCTGAAACTGTTGAGAAAGATTCTCCCTGCAGCTCCAAACTCTCTGTCCACAACATCTTCCTCTTTTCTGACCACACGTCTGTTCAGTTCCTCGTCTCACTAATTAACATGTTTATCAAGTAGCTGTAGTTACCATCTGGTTCCTCTAGAGGGCAGAAACCGCCCTGCACTGATAATAATAGTTAAATTCGCGGCTCCGCAGCTAAAACATCAACATTATTCTGACAGTTTCCAGGATAATTTAACTTTTCATAAAAATTATCCTACCTTCAGACCGGAAGCTTAGCATCTTAGCGTCTAAACCAGAGTTGTAGAGCTTTCTTTCATCTCTGTTGGTGCTGAAGCTCCAGTTTAGGAGCCACAGCTCCTCTGAAGCTGCTGTTGGAGTCTGTTAGCATCGTTAGCATCGCTAGTTCCGCTCAGAGTCTCTGCGCGCTGTTTTCATCTCTGTGGAGCTGCTTGTGGTCACACAATGTAACTACACACTTAAATCCTTTATACTAGTTTTAATATTAAATCTCTGAGCGATTATTAATTTCCTTTGTCCTTTATACTAGTTTTATAAAAAATTGATGAGTGATTATCAGTGAACCGAAAGACAGTCGCTGATGTTCAGCATCAGAGTTTAAATCTGCAGCTGCTGATAATCAGTTTGTGTGTAAAACAAGCTGCAGCTGCTGGAGTCTGTTAGCATCGCTAGCATCGCTAGTTCCGCTCAGAGTCTCTGCGCGCTGTTTTCATATCTGTGGACGGCTTGTAGTTCACACTGACAGATAAAACATTGACTTCATGTTAAAGCAAAAAGAAGATTTAAGAAATAAACCAACAGAAACACGAAGAGAGAAACAAGGGCTTCATTAGCCGACGAGGAGCGGGAAACTAGCTAAATGCTAACGTAGCCTTCTGCCCCCTAGTGGACCCAGTATGTAAATACAACCAGAGTAAAGCTTGAGAACTGATATGTGAATAGCAGTTCCTTTGGATTCTTTCAAAGTAAAACAAAAGGAACTCAATTCTCCCGCAAGTACATTTTAGCTTGTTAGTTTATTATATTATCAGAAAGCATGAATGTGTAATGTTTTTAGGATATGATATATGTGGTGTATTTACCCCTGTGGTTACCTGAGTTGGTACAGTCCTTGTATTCTGTGACGTGCAGCACTCTCTCTCTGTAGTTACCAAGAGGTTAGCACAACAATAAAGAGTTACGAACATGGTCCGAGCCTCCTCTGTTTGTTAAGACATCACATCTGGCGACGAGGATACTTTTCGGTGGAGAGAAGACGTCAAGTGTCAGTACTAGTACTACTTAGTACAGCCTGGAAAACCAAAAGACAAGACATTTGGTGAGATTGTGGACATTTTGAAAGAACACTACGAACCCAAGCCCATATTAGTTGCTGAACGTTTCCGTTTTAATAGATGCAACCAAAAGACGAGTCAGACTGTTGCCCAGTATGTCGCAGAGCTAAAACAACAAGCAGCTAACTGTGATTTTGGTGCGTCGCTGGATTCTGCACTGAGGGATCGGTTCGTAAGTGGAATCAAAAATGAAGCGTGCCAGAGGAGGTTACTTTCAGAGGACCGACTGACTTTCGCCAAAGCTTTTGAGATTGCTCTCAATATGGAGACTGCAGACAGAGACACTCGACAGCTTAGAGGCGCGGAGGGTGAATGGTCTAGTGAGGCAAACATTCACAAGGTGAGGCCAGTAAAAACAAATATGTGCTACAGATGCAAAGGGAAAAATCATAATGCAAATGAATGTCATTTTAAAGAGACTAAATGCCATAATTGTGGAAAGATTGGACACATTAGGAAAGCATGTCGAGCTAAAGTGCAAAAGAGTCATGAAAAGAGTGTGCCGAGCAGGAGCAGCAGAGACACAAAGTATGTGATGGCTGAGGAAGACCCAGAAGAGGAGTTAGCCCTTTTGACTGTTACTGCTGAGGATGATGAAAGATATAAAGCAACATTTGCAATAGACAATATGGATTTGGAAATGGAAATTGACACAGGAGCAGCAAAAAGTGTCATTTCATATCCTACATACTTGAAAAAGTTCTCTCACCTGCCCTTGCAGCCAGCTAAAGTGAAGCTCAAAGCTTACAATGGAGGACGTATTTGTGTCTTGGGACAGCTGGTAGCAAAAGTAGTGTATGAAGACCAAGCTCTAATTTTGCCACTTTTGGTTGTAAAGGGACATGGCGCATCACTATGTGGAAGGAACTGGTTGACAAAACTCCGACTTAATTGGCAGCAGATTAAGTATGTGGGTGTGCCAAAACACTTATCACTCAATGAGCTTTTGGATACTTATAGTGATGTATTCAAGGAGGAGTTAGGCACATTGAAGGACATTAAAGCTACCATTGTGGTCAAACCTGAGATGCTGCCCAAATTTAATAAACACAGGCCTCTTCCTTTCGCGATGAAGGAAAAGGTGGAAAAGAACTCGAAAGACTGGAAAAGTGTAACATTATTACACCTGTGAAACACAGCGAGTGGGCAGCACCGATAGTGCCAGTGCTAAAGAGGGACGCTTCTATTCGCTTGTGTGGAGATTACAAAGTGTCAGTGAACCAAGCCCTTGAAGCTGATACATACCCTCTACCACGTTTGGAGGAACTATTGGCAACACTCAGGGGGGGAAAGTACTTTTCAAAGATAGATCTGGCAGCAGCCTATCAACAAGTTCTGTTGAATGAGGATTCCAAGAAGTACACAACTATCAATACTCATAAAGGACTGTTCGTTTACAACAGACTTCCTTTTGGAATCAGTACAGCTCCATCAATTTTCCAGCGAATTATGGAAAACATTATGAAAGGATTACCAGTGGTGGTCTACCTGGATGACTTGCTCATCACTGGATGCTCAACAGCAGAACATCTGAGCAACCTGGAGAAGGTCCTGCAACGCCTTCAGGAGAATGGTCTGAGTAAAAGCGTTCCAAGTGTGAGTTTAACAAGCCACAAATTGAATTTCTGGGACACGTTTTGGATGAACATGGAGTCCACCCTTCAGAAGAAAAGGTGAGGGCAATACAGGACGCTCCTGCTCCTAGTAATGTGAAAGAACTTCAAGCGTTCCTGGGACTTGTTAACTATTATGGGAGATTTGTGCCAATGCAAAGCACAGCCCTGGCTCCACTTTACAAGTTACTGAAAGACAGTGTGACTTGGAGATGGACTGCACTGGAGCAGGCAGCGTTCGATAGGTGCAAAGGTCTGCTGACAAGTGATCGGGTACTGGCGCATTATGACTCCAACCTGCCTCTCTCTTTAGCGTGCAGGATGCTTGCATATGGCATCGGTGCTGTTATACAGCACACAATGCCGAGTGGGGAGGAGCGACCAATAGCATACGCTTCCCGAACACTGTCCCCAGCAGAAAAAAAGTACTCTCAAATAGAAAAAGAGGCTCTTGGTCTGATTTATGGAGTAAAAAAGTTTCACCAGTACCTATGGGGTAGGCATTTCACCTTAGCAACAGACCATCGCCCCCTGCTGACGCTTTTTGGGGAGCACAAGACCCTACCTACTTTAGCTGCAGCACGCATTCAAAGATGGGCTATCATATTGTCAGCATATGATTACCACATTGTTTTCAAAAAATCAGCAGAACATAGCAATGCAGATGGGCTTTCTCGCTGTCCTCTGCCGGAAGCAAGCGACTCTGGAACAGCATTGAGTTCAGCAGCGGTAAACTCACTGCTAACTGTGCATTTGGAAGGGGCTCCACTAAATGCGACCCAGGTTGCTCGGGCCACACGCACAGACATGGACTTGTCAAAGGTTTACCAGTATGTCATGGAAGGTTGGCCCTCTGTTACGGATGAGACTTTAAAGGCTTATCACAACAAGAGGAGTGAGCTTTCAACTGAGAGGGGTTGTGTTTTGTGGGGAACCAGAGTGATTATACCCTCTAAAATGAGAAAGACTGTGTTAAATGAGATTCACTCTGGTCACCAAGGCATCGTAAAATCCAAGGCCTTAGCTCGCAAATATGTTTGGTGGCCAAACCTGGATCATGACCTGGAACAGGTTTGCAAAACGTGTGAAACATGTCAACTGGAACAGAAGATGCCGCAGCATGTTCCATTGCATCCCTGGGAGTTCCCTGGTGAATCCTGGAAAAGACTGCATATCGACTTTGCTGGACCTTTCCTCGAAAGCATGTTTATGGTTGTGGTTGATTCGTATTCGAAGTGGTTGGAGGTGTTTCGTATGCCACACATCACATCACAAGCCACAATTACGAAGTTGAAGAGACTGTTTGCTTCGTATGGACTTCCTGAACAAATAGTCACAGATAATGCTACCACTTTTACATCTGCAGAGTTCCAAACGTTTGTGGCACAAAATGGCATTTTGCACACAACGAGTGCACCAGGACACCCTGCCACTAATGGTTTGGCTGAGAGATTTGTGCAGACATTTAAAGTGGGCATGAAAAAGCTTGCCAGCCAATCAGGCAACATTGAGGACAAACTTTCATTGTTTTTGCTACAGTACCGTGTTACGCCAAACTGCACGACGGGCCAGTCTCCAGCTGACGTGTTCTTGCGCAGACACATCCGCACCCGACTGGATTTCATCAAACCTAACACCAAGGAGACTGTTCGCAGGAAGCAGTATCGACAAAAGGCTCAGCATGACTTCACTGCCGTGGACCGCTCTTTTTCTGTTGATGATGCTGTTTATCTTCGCAACACAGGGGGAGGAGTTCACAAGTGGATACCTGGGCAGGTTGTAAGACAAACTGGTCCAGTCTCTTATGAAGTGAAAGAGCGGTACTCAAACACTGTGCACAGACGACATGGAGATCAGCTTCGTACCCAAGCTGTAGCTGAACCAGATATTGAGGACAGTGAAACACCAACACAAGAGCAAAATGATGTAAACATTACACCCAAACAAAGTGATTTGGACTCTGGGGTGCACCCTCCTGTTTCCCCAGATCCTTCAGTGGTTTTGAGGCGTTCCACACGAACACGGAAGACGCCAAAACGATATTATGAATAGCCTTGTGTTTATTTAGGCATAACAGTTATACATCTTATGTTCTGTTATTATTCTTATTGCATTAAGGGTTACATCTGAGTTGGATGCAGAGGTAAACAGAAAAGAAAAAAAAAATGTTTTGAGTATCAAGTAAATATACGTTTGAGTTATTGTTTGGTTCTACATGAAAATGCACTTAAGCTGAAATGAGTGACCTTTAGTTTATTTAGGGTATGTAGATAAAAATTGTATTTCCATCTAAAAGGGGGATGATGTGGTGTATTTACCCCTGTGGTTACCTGAGTTGGTACAGTCCTTGTATTCTGTGACGTGCAGCACTCTCTCTCTGTAGTTACCAAGAGGTTAGCACAACAATAAAGAGTTACGAACATGGTCCGAGCCTCCTCTGTTTGTTAAGACATCACAATATACATTATAATTTGGGCTCTGAGAGGAAATTATCGTAAGTTTTCTGCTCTCCACAAAAAAATAAACGTTTCATTCTTCTGACTAAACCAGAAACGCAACATATGCATGTAAATAACACATCTATATATTAAATCAGCTGTCAGTCCGTTAGACAGACCATAATAACATTAATATTTATCAGGAGAAAGATATAAACCTGATCAACTTAACAGAAATCAGAAACCAGCTGCAGCGCTACAAACTCACCTCTATATTCAGAGCGGGGAATTTCCGCCGTCTGGTGGCCAAAGTATGAACTTCAGTCATGGTAATGCTGCTTTTCTTTTTTTTTTACAATTAATTTCCACTTAATGTGGAGTTTAGAGAAAAACTAACAGTCTTTCTGAGTCATGTTGACAGTTTACTGACTCATATATTATTCTCGCATCTTTTAATTCTCTGTTTGGAGTTATTTAAGTAATAAAAAACAGATTAAGATTTATTTTTATTTTTTGGAAGAGACTCGCTCTCTACCTCCGTCTTGTGGTCACACACTGTAACTACACACTTAAATCCTTTATACTGGTTTTAATATTAAATCTCTGAGCGATTATTAATTTCCTTTGTCCTTTATACTAGTTTTATAATAAATTGATGAGTGATTATCAGAAAACCGAAAGACAGTCGCTGATGTTCAGCATCAGAGTTTAAATCTGCAGCTGCTGATAATCAGTTTGTGTGTAAAACAAGCTGCAGCTGCTGGAGTCTGTTAGCATCGCTAGCATCGCTAGTTCCGCTCAGAGTCTCTGCGCGCTGTTTTCATCTCTGTGGAGCTGCTTGTAGTTCACAATGACAGATAAAACATTGACTTCATGTTAAAGTAGAAAGAAGATTTAAGAAATAAAACAGCAGAAACACGAAGAGAGAAACAAGGGCTTCATTAGCCGTGGGCGGAAAATAGCTAACTGCTAACGTAGCCTTCTGCCCCCTAGTGGACTCAGTATGTAAATACAACCAGAGTAAAGCTTGAGAACTGATATGTGAATAGTACTTCCTTTGGATTCTTTCAAAGTAAAACAAAAGGAACTTAATTCTCCCGCAAGTACATTTTAGCTTGTTAGTTTATTATATTATCAGAAAGCATGAATGTGTAATGTTCTTAGGATATGATATACATTATAATTTAGGCTCTGAAGGAAAATCATCGTAAGTTTTCTGCTTTCCAGGAAAAAATAAACGTTTCATTCTTCTGACTAAACCAGAAACGCAACATATGCATGTAAATAACACATCTATATATTAAATCAGCTGTCAGTCTGTTAGACAGACCATAATAACATTAATATTTATCAGGAGAAAGATATAAACCTGATCAACTTAACAGAAATCAGAAACCAGCTGCAGCGCTACAAACTCACCTCTATATTCAGAGCGGGGAATTTCCGCCGTCTGGTGGCCAAAGTATGAACTTCAGTCATGGTAATGCTGCTTTTCTTTTTTTTTTACAATTAATTTCCACTTAATGTGGAGTTTAGAGAAAAACTAACAGTCTTTCTGAGTCATGTTGACAGTTTACTGACTCATATATTATTCTCGCATATTTTAATTCTCTGTTTGGAGTTATTTAAGTAATAAAAAACAGATTAAGTTTTATTTTTATTTTTTGAAAGAGACTCGCTCTCTACCTCCGTCTTGTGGTCACACACTGTAACTACACACTTAAATCCTTTATACTGGTTTTAATATTACATCTCTGAGCGATTATTAATTTCCTTTGTCCTTTATACTAGTTTTATAATAAATTGATGAGTGATTATCAGTGAACCGAAAGACAGTCGCTGATGTTCAGCATCAGAGTTTAAATCTGCAGCTGCTGATAATCAGTTTGTGTGTAAAACAAGCTGCTGCTGCTGGAGTCTGTTAGCATCGCTAGCATCGCTAGTTCCGCTCAGAGTCTCTGCGCGCTGTTTTCATCTCTGTGGAGCTGCTTGTAGTTCACAATGACAGATAAAACATTGACTTCATGTTAAAGTAGAAAGAAGATTTAAGAAATAAAACAGCAGAAACACGAAGAGAGAAACAAGGGCTTCATTAGCCGACGTGGAGCGGGAAAATAGCTAACTGCTAACGTAGCCTTCTGCCCCCTAGTGGACTCAGTATGTAAATACAACCAGAGTAAAGCTTGAGAACTGATATGTGAATAGTACTTCCTTTGGATTCTTTCAAAGTAAAACAAAAGGAACTTAATTCTCCCGCAAGTACATTTTAGCTTGTTAGTTTATTATATTATCAGAAAGCATGAATGTGTAATGTTCTTAGGATATGATATACATTATAATTTAGGCTCTGAAGGAAAATCATCGTAAGTTTTCTGCTTTCCAGGAAAAAATAAACGTTTCATTCTTCTGACTAAACCAGAAACGCAACATATGCATGTAAATAACACATCTATATATTAAATCAGCTGTCAGTCTGTTAGACAGACCATAATAACATTAATATTTATCAGGAGAAAGATATAAACCTGATCAACTTAACAGAAATCAGAAACCAGCTGCAGCGCTACAAACTCACCTCTATATTCAGAGCGGGGAATTTCCGCCGTCTGGTGGCCAAAGTATGAACTTCAGTCATGGTAATGCTGCTTTTCTTTTTTTTTTACAATTAATTTCCACTTAATGTGGAGTTTAGAGAAAAACTAACAGTCTTTCTGAGTCATGTTGACAGTTTACTGACTCATATATTATTCTCGCATATTTTAATTCTCTGTTTGGAGTTATTTAAGTAATAAAAAACAGATTAAGTTTTATTTTTATTTTTTGAAAGAGACTCGCTCTCTACCTCCGTCTTGTGGTCACACACTGTAACTACACACTTAAATCCTTTATACTGGTTTTAATATTACATCTCTGAGCGATTATTAATTTCCTTTGTCCTTTATACTAGTTTTATAATAAATTGATGAGTGATTATCAGTGAACCGAAAGACAGTCGCTGATGTTCAGCATCAGAGTTTAAATCTGCAGCTGCTGATAATCAGTTTGTGTGTAAAACAAGCTGCTGCTGCTGGAGTCTGTTAGCATCGCTAGCATCGCTAGTTCCGCTCAGAGTCTCTGCGCGCTGTTTTCATCTCTGTGGAGCTGCTTGTAGTTCACACTGACAGATAAAACATTGACTTCATGTTAAAGTAGAAAGAAGATTTAAGAAATAAAACAGCAGAAACACGAAGAGAGAAACAAGGGCTTCATTAGCCGACGAGGAGCGGGAAAATAGCTAACTGCTAACGTAGCCTTCTGCCCCCTAGTGGACACAGTATGTAAATACAACCAGAGTAAAGCTTGAGAACTGATATGTGAATAGTACTTTCTTTGGATTCTTTCAAAGTAAAACAAAAGGAACTTAATTCTCCCGCAAGTACATTTTAGCTTGTTAGTTTATTATATTATCAGAAAGCATGAATGTGTAATGTTCTTAGGATATGATATACATTATAATTTGGGCTCTGAAGGAAAATCATCGTAAGTTTTCTGCTTTCCAGGAAAAAATAAACGTTTCATTCTTCTGACTAAACCAGAAACGCAACATATGCATGTAAATAACACATCTATATATTAAATCAGCTGTCAGTCCGTTAGACAGACCATAATAACATTAATATTTATCAGGAGAAAGATATAAACCTGATCAACTTAACAGAAATCAGAAACCAGCTGCAGCGCTACAAACTCACCTCTATATTCAGAGCGGGGAATTTCCGCCGTCTGGTGGCCAAAATATGAACTTCAGTCATGGTAATGCTGCTTTTCTTTTTTTTTTTTTTACAATTAATTTCCACTTAATGTGGAGTTTAGAGAAAAACTAACAGTCTTTCTGAGTCATGTTGACAGTTTACTGACTCATATATTATTCTCGCATCTTTTAATTCTCTGTTTGGAGTTATTTAAGTAATAAAAAACAGATTAAGATTTATTTTTATTTTTTGGAAGAGACTCGCTCTCTACCTCCGTCTTGTGGTCACACACTGTAACTACACACTTAAATCCTTTATACTGGTTTTAATATTAAATCTCTGAGCGATTATTAATTTCCTTTGTGCTTTATACTAGTTTTATAATAAATTGATGAGTGATTATCAGAAAACCGAAAGACAGTCGCTGATGTTCAGCATCAGAGTTTAAATCTGCAGCTGCTGATAATCAGTTTGTGTGTAAAACAAGCTGCAGCTGCTGGAGTCTGTTAGCATCGCTAGCATCGCTAGTTCCGCTCAGAGTCTCTCTGCTGTTTTCATCTCTGTGGAGCTGCTTGTAGTTCACAATGACAGATAAAACATTGACTTCATGTTAAAGCAAAAATAAGATTTAAGATTTAAGAAATAAAACAGCAGAAACACGAAGAGAGAAACAAGGGCTTCATTAGCCGACGTGGAGCGGGAAAATAGCTAACTGCTAACGTAGCCTTCTGCCCCCTAGTGGACTCAGTATGTAAATACAACCAGAGTAAAGCTTGAGAACTGATATGTGAATAGTACTTCCTTTGGATTCTTTCAAAGTAAAACAAAAGGAACTCAATTCTCCCATAGTACATTTTAGCTTGTTAGTTTATTATATTATCAGAAAGCATGAATGTGTAATGTTCTTAGGATATGATATACATTATAATTTAGGCTCTGAAGGAAAATCATCGTAAGTTTTCTGCTTTCCAGGAAAAAATAAACGTTTCATTCTTCTGACTAAACCAGAAACGCAACATATGCATGTAAATAACACATCTATATATTAAATCAGCTGTCAGTCCGTTAGACAGACCATAATAACATTAATATTTATCAGGAGAAAGATATAAACCTGATCAACTTAACAGAAATCAGAAACCAGCTGCAGCGCTACAAACTCACCTCTATATTCAGAGCGGGGGATTTCCGCCGTCTGGTGGCCAAAGTATGAACTTCAGTCATGGTAATGCTGCTTTTCTTTTTTTTTTACAATTAATTTCCACTTAATGTGGAGTTTAGAGAAAAACTAACAGTCTTTCTGAGTCATGTTGACAGTTTACTGACTCATATATTATTCTCGCATATTTTAATTCTCTGTTTGGAGTTATATATGTAATAAAAAACAGATTAAGTTTTATTTTTATTTTTTGAAAGAGACTCGCTCTCTACCTCCGTCTTGTGGTCACACACTGTAACTACACACTTAAATCCTTTATACTGGTTTTAATATTACATCTCTGAGCGATTATTAATTTCCTTTGTCCTTTATACTAGTTTTATAATAAATTGATGAGTGATTATCAGAAAACCGAAAGACAGTCGCTGATGTCCAGCATCAGAGTTTAAATCTGCAGCTGCTGATAATCAGTTTGTGTGTAAAACAAGCTGCAGCTGCTGGAGTCTGTTAGCATCGCTAGCATCGCTAGTTCCGCTCAGAGTCTCTGCGCGCTGTTTTCATCTCTGTGGAGCTGCTTGTAGTTCACACTGACAGATAAAACATTGACTTCATGTTAAAGCAAAAATAAAATTTAAGAAATAAAACAGCAGAAACACGAAGAGAGAAACAAGGGCTTCATTAGCCGACGAGGAGCGGGAAACTAGCTAAATGCTAACGTAGCCTTCTGCCCCCTAGTGGACTCAGTATGTAAATACAACCAGAGTAAAGCTTGAGAACTGATATGTGAATAGTACTTTCTTTGGATTCTTTCAAAGTAAAACAAAAGGAACTTAATTCTCCCGCAAGTACATTTTAGCTTGTTAGTTTATTATATTATCAGAAAGCATGAATGTGTAATGTTCTTAGGATATGATATACATTATAATTTAGGCTCTGAAGGAAAATCATCATAAGTTTTCTGCTTTCCAGGAAAAAATAAACGTTTCATTCTTCTGACTAAACCAGAAACGCAACATATGCATGTAAATAACACATCTATATATTAAATCAGCTGTCAGTCCGTTAGACAGACCATAATAACATTAATATTTATCAGGAGAAAGATATAAACCTGATCAACTTAACAGAAATCAGAAACCAGCTGCAGCGCTACAAACTCACCTCTATATTCAGAGCGGGGAATTTCCGCCGTCTGGTGGCCAAAATATGAACTTCAGTCATGGTAATGCTGCTTTTCTTTTTTTTTTTTTACAATTAATTTCCACTTAATGTGGAGTTTAGAGAAAAACTAACAGTCTTTCTGAGTCATGTTGACAGTTAACTGACTCATATATTATTCTCGCATCTTTTAATTCTCTGTTTGGAGTTATTTAAGTAATAAAAAACAGATTAAGATTTATTTTTATTTTTTGGAAGAGACTCGCTCTCTACCTCCGTCTTGTGGTCACACATTGTAACTACACACTTAAATCCTTTATACTGGTTTTAATATTAAATCTCTGAGCGATTATTAATTTCCTTTGTGCTTTATACTAGTTTTATAATAAATTGATGAGTGATTATCAGAAAACCGAAAGACAGTCGCTGATGTTCAGCATCAGAGTTTAAATCTGCAGCTGCTGATAATCAGTTTGTGTGTAAAACAAGCTGCAGCTGCTGGAGTCTGTTAGCATCGCTAGCATCGCTAGTTCCGCTCAGAGTCTCTGCGCGCTGTTTTCATCTCTGTGGAGCGGCTTGTAGTTCACAATGACAGATAAAACATTGACTTCATGTTAAAGCAAAAATAAGATTTAAGATTTAAGAAATAAAACAGCAGAAACACGAAGAGAGAAACAAGGGCTTCATTAGCCGACGAGGAGCGGGAAACTAGCTAAATGCTAACGTAGCCTTCTGCCCCTAGTGGACTCAGTATGTAAATACAACCAGAGTAAAGCTTGAGAACTGATATGTGAATAGTACTTCCTTTGGATTCTTTCAAAGTAAAACAAAAGGAACTTAATTCTCCCGCAAGTACATTTTAGCTTGTTAGTTTATTATATTATCAGAAAGCATGAATGTGTAATGTTCTTAGGATATGATATACATTATAATTTAGGCTCTGAAGGAAAATCATCGTAAGTTTTCTGCTTTCCAGGAAAAAATAAACGTTTCATTCTTCTGACTAAACCAGAAACGCAACATATGCATGTAAATAACACATCTATATATTAAATCAGCTGTCAGTCCGTTAGACAGACCATAATAACATTAATATTTATCAGGAGAAAGATATAAACCTGATCAACTTAATAGAAATCAGAAACCAGCTGCAGCGCTACAAACTCACCTCTATATTCAGAGCGGGGAATTTCCGCCGTCTGGTGGCCAAAATATGAACTTCAGTCATGGTAATGCTGCTTTTCTTTTTTTTTTTTACAATTAATTTCCACTTAATGTGGAGTTTAGAGAAAAACTAACAGTCTTCCTGAGTCATATTGACAGTTTACTGACTCATATGTTATCCTCGCATATTTTAATTCTCTGTTTGGAGTTATATATGTAAAAAAAACAATTTTAAATCATAAAATAAAGCTGCTGTGTTAAACTCTTATAGGACGATATTTCTGATCAGACTGAATAAAATCCCACAGGGAATTTTATTTAACGACAGTAATGTAAGGTGACTTGATCTGACTTCATGAAATTTAATATTAGAATAAAGATAAACATCTGGTTGAACAATTTCCATTAATGATGTAAATAACGAATAAATCCAGAAAGATGTCAAGGTGACCAATGGAGAAAGTCCTGATATGTGATGAAAATCGACTGTTTCATCTAAAGTAGATCTGAACAGATAAACTTATATCCAAGCATCATCATAGGTGGAGTCGTTCTTCCCGTCCGTATTAGCGCTGAATTTTCCTGCTGACCTGAACACATCTTCAGTAAAACCAGCCTCTCTGAGTTCAACAGACCAGAGCTACGTTTCAGTGAAACTCTGAAGCTTCTTGGCTGGTTTTGGCTCTAAACTGAGACGCTCTCAAATGAAGTGAAATGTTGCACATTATAGGTTCTGGAGATGACCTTTAACCCCTTGCTGTCCCAGGTTTTAGGTAGTGTTGAGGTGAAGAGCCAGACTCCTGATCGGCTGTGAGTGACGTGACGCTCGGTGGAAGTTCTGCATCCTGTTCCATCTCCATGTTGGAGACGTGAGGTTTTGCTTCTCCTGTCTGGGATCTGATGGGAAACGAGTCACAAGATTCAGATGATTTCACAGTCGTCACTTTGACGATGCAAACTCTGGTTCCTCTCAGTGTTTGGTCTGTCAGAACGCTGCTCAGGTTTCTCCTCAAGGTTTTCCTGCTTTTCTTTAAAGTTGTTCGACTTTAAATCCACACAAATAAACCAGAGAAAGTCGGTTATCATCTCATCTTCTAGTGCAAATTTTCCTCCATCAACAAAAGCTGAAAAACAAAACTAGTTCTCCTGGAACAACAGCTGTGAGCAGCATGGAGTTTATCTCTGTTTCATTTCAACTTTGACCTTTTATTCCTTCTTGTTGCATCAGAAACTTCCCGTCCTGAATGTGAATGAAAAGGGTTTGAGTGAAACCAGGTTTCAGGTGGACTGAAGTCGTCTTCACTGTAAACTTCATCAACTTCCTGCTTCACAACAAAACCTTTCAAAGCCAAACAAACATCCAGGCAGCTGAGTCACAAATGATCCAAGTTCAAATCTTGTTTCCTTTGGAGGATCTGGTCAGGACGTCTGGATCTGTTCTGAAGTGGATTTAATGCTACAGATCCAGAGGAAGTTTTAGTGTTTGGCTCTGAATCTATAGAGCTGCTATCACGTTTTATTTTAGCTCCAGTTTTTTCACCATAACAGAATAAAATGACATTTTTGCTCTTTAAAGCTTCTTTAAATGAAATGAATACTTAATATTTCTGCTGAATTCAACTATTTTTCTCTCTTCTGTTCCAGCAGATCATCAAACAGATCAGATGAAAAATGAAACAGTTTTCAGCTTTTATTCACCAGATGAACCAGAATCTACAGTTTCATCCTGAAACCAGTTTTTCCTGATTCAGCTCAATTCTTCCTCTAAAACCAGATGTGAGTCTCTGAGGTCAGAGTTTTCTGACACCAGGAGGAAGAGCAGCAGAACCAGTAAAAATACTGGAACCAGTTCAGCTCAGCAACTGGAAACTGCAGCTTTAAGAGAGTTTGTAGAAATCTGCTGTCAGAGTTTATTGGTTCTGATCAGCAGGAAACCAGAACCCGACCAGAACCACAGCTCCATGAAGCCAGCAGCTTGGTTCTGAAGGAGAACTGGGCCGAGTTCTGGTTCTGGTTCCTCCACAGAGAGAAAACCCAGAGAGAGGAAAAGAAGAAGTTAAAACTCACCAGATCCAGACTCTGCTCTGCTGCTGCTGGAGTCTGAACCGGTTCTGATCCAAACCTGACTAGAGCTCACGCACCTGAGGCTCCGCCCCCTTCCAGGTGACATTAAACTCTTTTCCTTCCATGTTTTCCTCTCTTTGTTTCCATGGTGATCTGAGCTGTGAAACTCTGAGTTCAGATTTGAACTTTTTCAGTTTTTTCTCTGTTTTCAGCTCATTTCCAGCCAACATTTTACTGCAGGAAATCATTTCAGGAAGGAACCAGAAGATTCAGGAGTTGAGACTGTAACCGACCTGAACACTGAGGCCCCAGAGCGCCCCCTGCAGGATCTGCTGCACCATTAACCAGACAGAAATGAGGGTTTAATAAAAGTTATTATTCTAATTCCAAACATTATACTAGACACACACACATTTATATTTCTCAATATCTATTTAGAAATATAGAAACTATTTCGAGAAAACTATAAAGTTTAACAATTTTATGTTTCATTAGTTCTTACTGCCCTCTCGTGGAAAAATATCGTAACTGCAGATATTCTTCATATTAAATGTTCAATCAGTTGATTTGTTTATCTTCATTTGTTCTAATTTTCACTTTTATTAAGTAGAAAAAAAATCAGCTTAAAACACGAAGATTTTTTAAAAACTTTATTTGGTCATTAAAGATCCAGAATCCCACCTTACATTAGAAGAATTATGAAAATCAATCATGAACCAATCAGCACATTATCCCAGTGTTTCTCTGAGTGTTGAATAAATCAGTAAAATCACAGTAAAGATCCTGATGTGACCCATCGAGTCCTAAAGTTCTCTAGAAAACTCAAAACATGAAATATGGAGTTAAAAAAGTAAAAACCAAAACAAACTGAGAATCAATGATGATGAAAAACTTCAAGATTTACTTTTTACAATGAACATAAAAATATATAAAAAGAAATTTTCCAGCTTCCAGATGTTCCTGAAAACTGCTGTAAGATCAGAGTTTCTGTGGGACATCCAGTTCTAAACTGGTTCAACTGGTTTCTGTGATGGAAGCTGAAGATTCTCTCCAGTTTCCAGTAAAGCATCTTTTTCTCTGAGGAGCTTTGAGGAACATTTTCATGTCAACAGAAGGAAGAAGCAGCAGAGAAAAGAGGGTTGAAGTGTCTTTCATTGCTTCAAAGCTGAACTGGAAATGATTCCCATGTTTCCATTCTCAGACCATTTCTGGTTCCAGGATGAAAATGAACCAGAGAGAAAAAAGATCAACTTTCCAGTTGAATCCAGTTCAGATCAAAACTCCATCAAGCCTCTAAATGGAGCCCAGTTTGAATTGGATCTTTATTGATCCAAAGACACAAACAATATCAGACACTAAATGACAGACATGAGAAAACAAACAGAAGGAAAATCTTGGAGGTCAGAGGTCATCATCATGATCCAGTCAGAGTCTCTTTAGACTCAAACTGCTGCAGTTTCAACCTCTGAGGATCAGCAGGACAGAGATCATTCTCTACTAGAACGTACATGTCTTTCACCTGCAGAGAGAAGAAGGAAGCAGAGATCAGATCAGTGAGTGTTTCCAGACTCTCCAGCAGCAGTCAGTGACGCAGCACATCCACTAGATGGTTTCCAGGCTGCAGTCAGACTGATCTCAGAGCTGTGACCAAGATGAACCTGATCAGTTGTTTCCTGTTGAACTGAGAGAACAATCAGATCTGAGATCAGATCTGAGATCAGATCTGCTGCTGCCACAGTTTGATGAATGAGGACCACTGACTGTCTCTAGACATGTTGGACGGCTGGACGCTGGAGTCCAGCTGGACTTCCTGGAGACATGGACACAGCAACAACACTCATCTTCACACCCACACAAACACAGGAACACAGCAAGCTGCTGCTCCTCTGATTGGCTGATTGCTGTCTCTGTGTCCAATCAGGAAGCCTGAACCATTCTCCTCCCACTGAGAAGCTGCAGCTTTACTGGGAACACTGGATCTTTGCTTTGATGCTAACTGGGTTTAGTTCAACATGCTGACAGGAGATGAAATCACTACAAACATTTACTTACTTTAGATCATCTACAAGATCCTTCAGCTGCTGAACATCTGAATCCTTCAGGTTGTTTCCATACAGGTTCAGTTCTTTCAGATGGAGGCTGTTGGACTTCAGAGCTGAAGCCAAATAATCACAGCTGATCTTTGACAACCTGCATCTCCACAATCTGAATAAAGAATAAAAGATGAGCTGAACCAACAGGATGCAGGTTAACCAGTCCAACAGAACCAGTTAAAGATTCTCATGAATATTAATGCCAACAAGCTGCTGCTTCAATAAAGACCTGCTGACTTCAGAACCAGAACCAGAACCTGGTACTGGGTCGTGTTGTGTTGGAGGATTTTAGTCAGTAAAATTATTCCAGGTTGTGATCAAAGTGTTGACGCATCAATCATTGATTATTGATTTGTTCCTGTCAGATTCCAGGATTCACATTTCTAGACTGGGTTGAATGACCTTTGACCTGCTTCACATGAGGGGGATTTCTACACACCGGGGGTCCGAATGCTGTCCTGTTCTGACCTCAGGTCAGCGGGTCCAACTCAGTTACACAGAGGGACTAAATTAAACTCTGGATCCAAGTCCAGGAACAAACTCAGAAAATATTGATTAGAACAGAAGAAATGAACTTTGATTTATGATCAATTATAAATAATTATTCACTGAAATATCAATAATTATATTATTAAAATACCTCAATGTCTCCAGTCTGCAGCCTTCAGTCTGTAGAAAACCACAGAGATCCTTCACTACAGAATCTTTCAGGTTGGTTCTGTTCAGGTCCAGTCCTGTCAGATGGGTCGGTTTGGACTTCAGAGCCGAGAACAGAGAAGTCCAGCTGGTCTCTGACAAACTGCAGTGATGAAATCTGAATAAAGAATAAAAGATGAGCTGAACCAACAGGATGCAGGTTAAAACTGAAATATGAACAAATAAATAATAAAAATGTAGAAAATTAATTTTCCTGAATGTAAAAGAAACTTGATGAACTGATTCCAACATCTGATCCAGTCAAACTGGTTTAAAGAGTCCAAACCAGCAGAACCAGAACATTTGATCAGAACAGAAACTCAAAGTTTTTCTAAAAGTTTCTCAGGATCTTAAATTCAGTCGGATGTTTTTTCTCTCTCCATGTTTCCTTCCAGACTCTGTATTATCTGACTGATCTGTACCATCATTTATCTACAGATATTTTATCTCTCCAGTTTTTGTTTATTAATCTATTAATGATTTTTTCTTGCTGGTTGTATTTTAACTGCAGCTCATTGATAATTATGACAGATGTAAACTGGTTGATTTCAATCCGTCTAATTCAACGTTTTACAATTTCCATTACAGCTCACATTCTGAAAGTTGATCATTTTCTCATTTTGTGCTGATTCAGTTACTGAACTATCAACTAGAAAATATTGAGTCTTTTCTCTGTCAGATTGATGAGGGTCATTTAGTTCAAGTTCTGAATCCTTCATCAGAGATGCTGCAGAAATGGGAACATTATCATAAAGGAACAACAGGATTGTGAAGATGAATCATTTTAAATCTATTTTCCAGGTAAAACATGAGAATAATTTCAGTGAACTGATGAAGCTTGTTGCATACAAAACATTATAAAGGTAAGATCTCATTTCCTGTCCTACAAAATAAGAGCTGAATCAAGATGTTTGAACAAAATGACTTAAACACCAAAACCTTCACAAAGTCAGTATTTACTGCAGGACTGTTAATGAATTATCTTTCTATTATTTATGTCTCCTTAATGTCCAGGAACTCTGCCAGAAGACTGTGGTCATCCTGATAGAGTCTGACTGTCACAACAAACTCAGGTTTTCCTCTAAGCTGCTCTCAGTGGTTTGGAGGACGACTGACTTGGAATTTGCTCCATTAGTGGAATTCACACTAAAATGGAAACTCATCACTTGCTTCCTTTTTGTTTTTCTTCCTGCCAACATCAAACTCCTGCATGTGCTGCAGCTCCATATGATCAGGCAGTCAAGTCCACAGAAAACTTCCCTGTTTCTAGGAACCATTTCATCCAGAGTTGGTCGACTTTCTCTGTCCATCTCTGTCAGACTGTGAACCTTTAGTCTGAGCTTGTGGAGAACCTCTCCTAACAACCTGCTTCACATTCATGTGCTGCAGTCTCTGCTGGTTCTGATGTCTGGGACCAGAATATTCATGTCCTGAAGAACCTGCAGCCTGTTGAGCTCAGAGAAAAACTCAGTTGTCTGGATTTTTTCAGATGAAGATGAAGTTGGTTTCTGATTGAAGCTTCTGACTCAGGAAATGGATAAAGGGCGATTCCACCTAATTTTAATCAACTATCAGCATCTTTAATCTACTAGAGTTAAAACACTGAACCACCTGGACTCTTTAAACCTGGACTGGATTATTATCAACTAATAGCAGAAGATTTAAAACTAAGTGTGGCATTTGTGGATCTTCAATAAAGGGAGATTTCATTCTCTCTCTTTCTGCATCTTGACCTTTGACCTGCTTCACATGAGGGGGATTTCTACACACCGGGGGTCCGAATGCTGTCCTGTTCTGACCTCAGGTCAGCGGGTCCAACTCAGTTACACAGAGGGACTAAATTAAACTCTGGATCCAAGTCCAGGAACAAACTCAGAAAATATTGATTAGAACAGAAGAAATGAACTTTGATTTATGATCAATTATAAATAATTATTCACAGAAATATCAATAATTATATTATTAAAATACCTCAATGTCTCCAGTCTGCAGCCTTCAGTCTGTAGAAAACCACAGAGATCCTTCACTACAGAATCTTCCAGGTTGGTTCTGGTCAGGTCCAGTTCTGTCAGATGGGTCGGTTTGGACTTCAGAGCTGAGAACAGAGAAGTCCAGCTGGTCTCTGACAAACTGCAGAGATCCAATCTGAATAAAGAATAAAAGATGACTTGAACCAACAGGATGCAGGTTAAAACTGAAATATGAACAAATAAATAATAAAATGTATAAAATTAATTTCCCTGAATGTAAAAGAAACTTGATGAACTGATTCCAACATCTGATCCAGTCAAACTGGTTTAAAGAGTCCAAACCAGCAGAACCAGAACATTTGATCAAAACAGAAACTCAAAGTTTTTCTATCAGCCTGGATGAGGTGAACTATTTCTGCTGGTTCCTGATCATCAGCTGGAGACGATTTGTAACTGGATCAGAACCTCAGTTTATTCATTAATGGCCTTTGGGTTCTATTAGTTAAAAGTCAATGAAGATATTTAATGTTTATGAGCTATTCTGTCATTTAAACAGATTGTTTTGAAAGAAAATATATTGGAATAAAATTATTTATTCAACTAATGACTAGGCCTGTCACAGCAAATTTACTGGCATTAATTGTCTCAAAATTATTGTGATAAATGATAATATTGTTTGAAGACCTGAACATTTAATGGAAATGACAGAATAATACATTATTTGAAAGATAAATTTTTATTTTCAAAGAAAACTTAACACTGGAACTGATTAAACAAACAACAAAATAAGAAATGGATTCTGTCCATTAACAAAATGTATGAATAAAACAAAGTGAAAATAAAACTGATTCACCAAAAGAGCAGATTATGAAGTTGTTTACTATATTGCTTCATAATCATAGAATATAAAGAAACATCGACTATCTGATGCAATAATTCACACTCATGTTAGTTCACAACATTTTCCCTATGACAATCTTAGAACGTTGATCTCAAAGATTGTTTTTTGTGATCATCCTCAGTGTGTTCTGAGATTGTGTTTCTCTTCTCATCTAAATGTCCTTCCTGCTGTCAGATGAACACAACCTGTTGAATGTGACAGGTAATCAGAAAGCGCAGATTCTCTGCTTTCTGAGAAATTACAGAGGGGAATCCCAAACAGCTGACACAGGAACCCAAGTCCAGGACAACAGATGATATGGAAACAACAAATGTTTATAAAACATTTAAAGAATATAGAAATAAATTAATATAACTTTCAGCTTCTTAACGGACATAACATTCTAATGGTTTTCATTCAGTTGGACGTTCGCTGACCTAGAGCCACATGAATTGCACAGGGGATTGTAAAAGCACTGATTAGCCTGAAAATTAGTTCACTGGACAGATTAGTCCCATTGTTGACATCAGAGGCACAATTGAATCAAATCGAAGAAAATGAATGATTTTTGATCTTAATGTGATCTCAGGTTTTGAAAATAAATACAATTCCTCTAGTAGAAAAGTGGAACGGACATTAAACTGAGATGAGAAGAGATCAGTGAGAACAGTTGCTGTTTTCATTCAGGTATCAACAGAAGAGAAAAAGAATAAAAATGACTGGATAGTTTTAACTATGACGATTAATTGATTTATATTTATACAGAATTAATTTCTTCAGAATGTAAAAGATCTGAAATATGTTATCATCCAGCAATGACTCAAATTTAATCTTGACTGTTATTCATTTTCTCAGTTTTGTTGTAATAAATATTTAATCATATTCTTTGTGAAGAATATCATAAATATTAATAAAATTAATTTGTGGTTATTTTGAGAATTAATATTTATCAAATTAAAAGTTTAAAAAATATCACATGAATTTATTTTAACTTTTTCTTCAAATTGAAATGATGTCTGAATAAAGAAAAAATGATCTCTCTGCAAATTGAAGGACATACAAAAGTACAATCAGATGCAAATGAATTATAAAAGTACAAATAAGAAACTTAAAATACACAAAGACTAATAATGATTTAGTGAATAAAAAACATTACAAAATGTAATTACAAAATGAAACTGAATGACTTGAAAACTTGTAAGAACCAAAACTAAAACAGACCTTCAAAGTATCTTTGCCTGGACTCTTTAATAAACCAATTTTTTTCTCCTAATTAACCATCTGTTGTTCACACCAGTTTGTCCCAGTTCAGAATCTTGAGATGATACTCTGTTTTCCATCTGTTGTTGTCTTCATTGACAATGACTGATGCTAAATTCTGCATTGATCCCCAAGACAAAGCAGCTGTTCATACAGTTTCATCCAGCCAGAAAACTCCTCAGATTCAGCTGTCTTTCAGTTGAGACAGGTTCAGGAATCAATCCTTCCTCCCAGAGGGAGATGTTTCAAACAACATTTTTGTTCTAAAACATTGCACTGCTTAATAGTAGAGAAAGGTTTGCTCTTCCTAGCAATCTTGATATGACAAACTTGTTTGACTGATTCTCTAGATGCCAGGCGTTTGTAAAAGGTTTGTTGAGCTTGCAAACTTGTACAGCATGAAAGTGACGGTTTTCTCTGAAAAGTTCTTGATCTCTTGTGTTTTTTATAGTGACTGGATATTATATTCCTTTAACACAGAGGCACTACAACTAAACAAGTTGCCTTTGACTTCAATAAAGAAATATTTCGCTGTCCATTCTTGTTAAAATGCAGAATTGAATCAACTTTTCTTTTCTGAGATGACTGTGGGATCGTATTCATCACCTGTTGTTGTCTTAGCATTTGAGCATTCATGTGCCATCCAAAATAAACAGTGTCAACAATAATTAAAAATGATTTGTTGATGGGATAATTTATGATTAATTTATCATTATATAGTGACAATGACTAAAGTATAAATGAACGATTTTATTAGATTAGTAGAGAAAACAAACCTCAGAATCTTCACTTTACTGACTGAACTCTCCAGGATCTCAACCACAGGCTTCAGATCAGATTCTTCATCTTTATACATGCTGATCTGATTTATTTCCAGTTCAGTCAGATCTGGGTTGAAGCCACAACTTCACATTCAGCCTTTGGGAGTAAACAGCCACCAAGTCTGTGATTAGAGAAGAAATAAAATCAATTCTAATAAATCAATCTGGATCAATAACAGAATAAAATATGATAACAGTGATGTCATCATCTGATCAACATCTGATCTTCAATTTACTGAGTTTGACCCCACAGAGAATCAGTTCAGTTCCTGGTTAAAGTCCAGGTTCTGGTTCTGGTTCTGGTCCAGGCTTCATGTCCTCAGACCTTCAGCTGCAGTCAGATGTTGAAGATCTTCTATCATCTGTGAAGGAAAGTTCAGTTTTCTCTGCAGCATCTGATGGAGCTGCAGCATCAGAGCCTCAAAGGAGCTGCAGCAGCTGATGAAGAGGCTGACTGAGCTGAATGAAGGAAACTACTGGAGATGATGGAGAGGAGGAGGAACTGCTCACAGCTCGGACTTGGACTAGACCCTCTCTTGAGATCTTCCACCAGGCAGGAAGTGAGTTAGAAATGAAGTGAGCAGAGCAGGAAGTCCAGCCTGCTGTGGACCTCTGGCATCTCTGGGTTTGTTTAGCAATATCTGCTGCAGCATCTAGAATCATCATCATCATTAATAATAGTAGGATATTCAAAGTTTAATGCTGCCACAGAGGAAACTGGGAGCAGAAACCAAACACATGATGCTCCCAGTTCTGTCTCCGTTCATCTGCTGGATTTGATGCTTTAACAAAGTAGAAAGTGGACAGTCGTCAACCTGCTGCAGCTAAAAGCTTCAGATTGTTCTGTCGTCTGCAGAGCAGCAGCAGAACCGGTCCTGCTGCTTCAGGTCTGAACCTCTCAGACTGTTGATCTGAGAGGAACTGGGACAAACTGGTTGGAAGAGGGAACCATGTCTCTGCAGTGGTCTGTCCGTGCCCTCAGAGGAACAAAGGTTTGGATGTCAGAAGAAATTGTTGCTAAACTCCTGAAGAGCTGAATACCAAAACCCTGGAGGAGACGGAGCGTTTGGGTCCAGCAGCATTTTCATGGTGAAGCAGTGAAAGTTCTCCAGAAACTAGAAGAGGCTGGGATGTCTAAAGAGTTGAAGCTCATGTCTCCAGGTCTTCATGGAGGACAGCTAACAGCTTCAACAAAGGCTGCAGATGAAGAGTTGATGAGGAAAATGGTTCCAGCTCTGGAAGCTCAGAGTTCTCAGAGCTTTGGGAGGATCTGACAGAAACCAGAACTTTTTCTGGACCAGACAACAATCAACACATTTTGGTCTCATTTACAAACTCAGAGGAAACTAGTGGGGAGGAAGAGGTGAGGGTGATGGACAAAGAAGATCAACACTGTTAAAGTTTCTAATTAATGCAGGTTTATTTTAATGGTTCCATCATTAACCTAAACAATTATTTTATAAAAACAGTCAAAGATCCTAAAAGGTGAATTATGGAGAAGCGGCTCAATGACTGAAGAAGATTTAAAGTTAAAAAGTCTCTCTGATTGGATCTTAGAGAAATAGATTTTCTAGAGTTCTGAAGGTTTTATTCATTTCAACCTGAAAAGTGATAAAAGTTAAATATTTTTAAAATGATCAAAATAAAACCAGAAGCTGCAGCTGATCTGGATGATCTGAATGTTTAGATGTTTGAATGGCTGAAATAGTCCAGAGGATGAAGGAAGAAGTTAAAGACCACATCCAGAAGCTTGAAGAAGAAGAAGAAACAGGAGGACAATATTGCTGAATCAGCATTCATTCAGAAAACATCTGGACTCACCGAGCCTTTCTGCAGTTCCTCACAGCTGGAAGCAGTCTCAGTCGTCCTGATGCTGATTTCCACAGGTCCAACTCATCCAGAACCTCTGACATCAGCAGCATGAAGGCCAGAGCTGAACAGTCAGTCACTGAGCTTCTTCCTGAATCCAGCAGCCGTTGGATCTCCTGATAAAATGAGATCGTTCATCTCCATCAGACAGTAGAAGATGTTGATTCTTCTGTCAGAGAGATTCTATCAGTGTTCATCTCCTTCAGGTTGGTGATGATTCTCTGGATGGTTTCTGGACTGTTCTCTCTGACCCAGCAGATCTTCTAAGAGGTTCTGGTTGGACTCCACAGTGAGACCATGAAGGAAGCGGACAAACAGGTCCAGATGGCCATTTTACTGCTGGGATTTCTTCATGACTTTCTTCATGAACTCATCTAGAGATGTTTCTCTGTGTTTTTCTCCCAGGAACGCCTGGATCACCTCTGACTTCCTGCTGGTGAAACAGTGGAGCATGTAGACTGCAGCCAGAAACTCCTGGATGCTCAGATGAACAAAGGAGTAGACGGAGATGTTGTTCACCTCTCTCTGTTTTAAACATTTCAGTGAAACTCCTGAGAACAACGCAGCATCTTTGATGTTGATGTCACACTGATTGAGGTCTTTGTCATAGAAGATCAGGTTTCCTCAGCAGCTGATCAAAAGCCAGTCTTCCTAGAGACTCAATCAGCTTCCTGTTCTCTGGACAGATTGATTTTGTCTTTTTCCTCTATCATACTTTTCCTCCTTGATTTTCAGTTGAACCTTCAGGAACTCTATGTACATCTCAGTCAGGGTCTTGGGCAGATCCCTCTCTGGTCTCCATCAGATTCTCCAGAACTTTAGCAGTGATCCAGCAGAAAACTGGGATGTGATGATGTGATGAGATTTTTGATTTCTGGATGTGGAGATGATCCTGTTGGCCTTCTTCATCATTCTGAATCTCTTCCTGAAGTATTCCTCCTTCTGGGGTCAGTGAACCCTCTGACCTCTGTCACATGTCAACAAACTTTGCTGGGATCTGATTGGCTGCAGGTCGTGGTTATCCAGAAGAAGGAAGAAGTGTTCCCCTGATGATGTTTGTCCAGAACATCCAGTGAGCTGGACTCTGTAACATCAGTCAGGATCAGATTGTTGTTGAAATTCAGATCAAGTCGATTTCATCCAGACCATCAAAGATGAACAGAACCTGAAACGTTTCAAAGCTGCTGATTTCTTTGGTTTTAGTGAAGAATTTATGAATCAGTTCTAATAAACTGAACTTTTCTTCTTTCAACATATTCAGCTCTCTGAAAGTGAATGGAAATATGAAATCAATGTTCTGGTTGGTTTTGCCTTCAGCCCAGTCCAGAGTGAACTTCTGTTAACAGTGTTTTCCCAATGCCAGCCACCCCATGGTCATCATTGTTCTGATTGGTTGATCTTCCAGGTGGGGTTTTAAAGATGTTTCTCTTCTGATTGTTTCTTGTTTCCTGGATGCTGTTTCAATGTGTCTGACCTCATGTTCCTGGTTGACCTCTAGTTAACCCCTCTGTGATGTGGAGCTCTGTGTAGATCTGGTTCAGAACGGTATTTCTATGTTCAGCGCGCCTTCAGAGAGACTCTGGAACTTCATCTTGAGAAACTCTTTAAGGTCAGGCTGATACTGAGCAACAATATCTGAAAAAACAAAGAAAAACAAACACAATAAAAACAATCTGCAATATTCTAACAAGTAACTGGACTAATAAATTGTCCAGTTTGGTTCTTCTACATAAACTACGAAGGAAACATAATTCAATAACTAGAAAACTCAATGAGTTATTCCAACGTCAGTCTCAGCCCAAGGCAAAAGCAAACTAAGCAGCCACTTAGGGCCCAGGGCCACCAAGGCCCCTCAGTGAGCTGATTTTTTAAAACAATGATTTCTATGTCAAACAACAAAAAACACAATTTCAACATGAAGTGATTTTTTTCCAATATTTTTGATAATGTAGAAATCATTATTTTATAGACAAAAGAAAAAGAAATTGCTCTTGAAGCCCCTGGTGGTCGGTAGGTACTACTCACGGTAACATGAGCTGCTGTGCAGAGTGGATCCAAACGTCCAAAGCTCCAGAAGATAAGTTGGCACAATGTCTCATAAAATGACTTATCCTTCAGGGAGAAAGAAAAGAAGATTCTTGTTATAAATTTAATTCTTCAGCTTTTGGAGTTATGCTTAAGAGAAATTAATTTAATCAAAGAATGTCATGAATACGTGTAGGGCTGCACCGATTGCAGTTTTCTGGCCGATTACCAATAAAAAACCTGACCTGCCCATATTGATTTTGGCCGATAACATTTTTGTCTGAAATTTTAAATACAGGAAGAAAGTCAGTGAGTTGGCAACAGTGGAGTGAATATTGTTAACTGTAAACATTCAGTCATGACCTGGTAATCTGTCAGTCAAACCTCTGACTGCAGAGCAGAAGAAGATCGAGGCGATTTTAAAACTTTGCTGATGAAAATAAGATCAGGGATAAGATGGGCTTCACATGTAAGTTAGCAGATCACAATCTTCCAAAATTAAGGAAATCCAGAAATCGACTGGCCTATAAATGTATCCTATATTATACATGCATAGATATAATGAAACAGCTGTCAGAGATGCAATAAGTTTATAGCAGGTGAGCGAATGATCTAATATTCTAACTGTTGATTGCAGACATTGTTAGCAGAAAAAGGGCCCCATGGAGGCTTGGGCTGCCCTGGTCA
Source organism: Gambusia affinis (assembly GCF_019740435.1). Taxonomy (NCBI): domain Eukaryota; kingdom Metazoa; phylum Chordata; class Actinopteri; order Cyprinodontiformes; family Poeciliidae; genus Gambusia; species Gambusia affinis. The sequence goes on along the minus strand of NC_057891.1, from coordinate 445,338 downwards.
CAGTCTGTAATCTTCTTGTCAACCACTAAAACCTTCAGGATGCAGCTCATTGAGTGAACTGGAAACTCAGTTCCTATCTGACTGTGAAGTGTCTGCAGTATTAGCAGTACATGCTTTGACCAAAGACTTTTGTTCAAAAACATCAGGCAATCAATTTGAAACTCAAACAAAAAGTCTGTTGTTCTTTCTATTGAAACATAGAAACCTTTAGTTACACATATTAGAAAACTCTGAGTTAAAGTTATTGTATGTCAGACCCATGCATAAAGTTCAGCAAGAAAGGTAATTTTAGGGCCCAGAAATCCTGTTCAGCTCAATGAAATGTGTATTAAAAGATGTTATTGACCAGAAACAAAAATACACTTTTCAATAATTGATTTGAGGACAACACATGAAATGATATTTAACCATATTTTAAAAAAAATGAAAAAAATTTCAAAAGAATATCCATTTGCACTTCTAAATCCAAATTGTCCATAAGACCTCTTCATATTTCTTTAAAAGAAAGAAATTAACCTGGTATAATTTAATTCTGCTTTTGATTTATTTTCAACATTAATAAAAAATTCAGATTTTAAAATAATAAAAATCTGCTGAAACAAATAACATTATCTGTAGAAATAATCAAATTGATTCTGAAGTGTTTGTATTTAGAGATGATGAACAACATCATGACCCTTCAGAGTAAGAGTCTTCACTTATAATTTTAAAACAAACAAAATAAAAAGTCAAATTTATACATTTATCTTGTGGCCATTTTTTGAACAGCCTCAAATTAAATGAGGACTTTATTAAGCCCAGTTACCAAGACATAAGTTCCAGTTACACCAGCTGGATTCAGTTGAAACAACTGACCACAAAAACACTTTTAAACCTTAAATTTCCAAATATCAACTAAAGACGTGGATCTGGTTCCACAGAGACGATAGAATGAAGTTCTGATTGGAGATGTTCAGTCTCACCTGGAGCACAGCTGCTCTGATTGGCTGTCAGAGGTCCAGATCCTGTTCTGGGTTGTTTCCCATACTGGGGGCAGCTGGTCAAGACCGGATCCATCAGAACATTCTGAGACAAACCACAGCAGGATGGAGGCTCCTCCTCACCAAAGCGTCTCCTGTGAAGACATTTCTTCATCACTGAAATAGTTCACTAGCAACAGGCTGGAGCTGAAGATGTTCATGAAGGTCCACAATAAACAAGGGACCAGAAACTGGGTCAGAACAGAACCTCAGAACATCGATGATCTCTGGTTTTTAGTACTTCATTGAATTATATTTGGTATCATGACTGATGCCAGTGTTCCCAGTCTGGAAGATGCTGGGTTTCACTGCTTCAGTGGGTTTACAGACAATCTGAATTGTTGCTCTTCTGTTTGTTGTTTTGTTTCATGCAACATTTTAATCCATATTAATTCATTCAGACTTTCATTTAAACTCTACTGATTTACTGACCAACATCCTTCATGTCCAACTTTAAATTAATAAGTAAGAAAATTAAGTTACTGTTTATTAAAACACTGAGATCAACCAGTTAATATCATTTAGATTTTATCTCTATAAAGTCACATCAATCAGTTAGAAACTGGTTTCTTACTTTCTGTCTGAGGGTCCAGGTTCATTACTGAAGTCTGGAGGTTCTGGTTTGGACCAATCACTCCTCATAGATGGACTGGTGGGTCCTGGAGGTTCTGCTCTGTCCTTTTTCAGATCCAGATCTTCCATCTTCTGGCCTTTTGGAGAGAGAAACCAGAACCAGTCAGTCCCAGTGATCCAGTTCCAGTAACTGTCCTGAAGCAGAAAGCTGGTTCCCATCATGTGTTCATGAGTGAACATTTCCTATGAACTAGTGAACTTATTTAGCTCCCACAGTGGACTTGAACGCATCATGACTCTATTGTAGCTCTCATGGAGGGAGTTGGTGCAGAAGGTTCTGAGGAGCAGCAGCTCAGGTCGGGTCCACAGCTCTCTCCAGAAATTTCTCAGACAGCTGAAGGACCAAGCTGGGGTACCATCAGCAACATGTCAGCCTCTGATGGAAAGCCTCATGTCTATTGATCTGTCTCAGAATAGGGTCTCAGCACATGTCAGTTTTCAGCTGATTTTAGCCGAGTCAAACTTTCAGGATCCAGCTGATGGCCACTGGTTCTGGAAACAGCTGCTTCTGGATCTGGATGCATTTTTTTATTTGAGCTTTGAAAGACAAAGAGTTTCTTCCTGCTGTAAGGAGCAACAAGAGGAAAACCTGGAAAAAGACCAAACTCAGTGAGGAGGAAGAGAGAAAATCTGTGGACTGCTTAAAGCTGGTTCTGATCCGCAGACAAGAAAACATCAGTTTCTGATGAACCCCAGACTGATGAGGGACGGAGTGATGCGATTCACTTCCTGCTGATTTCAACAAGCAGAGAAACTAGTTTACAATGTTTCTCTGCTCTGCACATTTATTGCTGCTGACACCAAACGATGTAAACCGAGCGGCAGGAACAGGAAGTTACTCTGGAACAAAAATCTGACAGAGAATCAAACAGTTCTGACTCTTTTCTCAAGAGAAAGAGAAAAAAACTCACTGAGCTGCTGAGAAGTTTCACTAAAAAGTGATTTTACCTTCAACTCTGAGGGAGACTTGATTTAATTCACTCGTTCTTCAGAGCTTCTCTTCTCTTCCTGCTACCTGTGAAACATGAACCCTTATTCTGGTTTAAACAGCAAAATATTCTTAGAAAAACGTGGAGCGGGTTTGTTTCCACTTTAAAAATAAATTTGTTGGTTAATTTGGAATATTTCTTCCTACAGTAATCACCGTGTGTGAAGTATCTGGTGTTGGATCATGAAAAACGTCCGTCTCTCCAGAAACAGAAGACTCTTTGTGTCTTGAAAGCCTCTCATCGGTCAGGAAAGCTCCAGAGAGCCGAGAGAGACACGGAGGGACCCGGAGCGGCAACACTTACCTCTGTTAACGAGTCAACGAGTTATTTCCATCCTGCGGCTCAAAATGGACGCTGTTCTGAAGGAGATCAAAGTTGGTTTCACTTTCTTTTTTGACAGTCAGGTGACTTCTGTTTTCTTCAGCGTCTACAATAAAAGTTTAATTCATCTGAATAAATATTAACAGTTCAATTTGAGTTTACAGAGTGAAACAAAACTAGAATAAAGATAGAAAACTTGAACTTTTTCTGTTTTGCTGTTAGTGAAGCAGATTTGAATCTCAGCAGCTTTTTTCATGGATTCAGCAGAAAACCAGCAGAACAAACTGTTTTTATTTTATGGTGGATTATGATCGCTCACTGCCCTCTGGTGGTGAACTATCGTAACTACACATATTCATGTTGACTCAACCAGATCATTTGTTAAACTTAATTTCTTCTCATATCCACTTTTATCATTTCAAGTAAAATTAATTTCAATGAATGTTGTTAAAGAGCCACTGCAGGGTTAATAAATGGAAAAGAAAATTAAATTTACTTCAGAAAAATCTTCTCAAAAAGATTAACTTTCGGTAATTTTGAGAATCAAGGCCTGAAAAAATATAAACAACGAAAATGTGCTTGTGATAAAATCCAACCCGCTGAGATTAGAGCATTGAGCAGGATGAACATATCTAATGGAGAAAAATCTTATATAAAAAGTTAAAATATTACTAGTTAATATTACTTAGTGTATTAGTTAATTGTATGACTGAATTAATCTGTGAATAAACTTATTACACATAAAATAATATTATGTTGTTGCTGTTAATTTAATTTAAATACTTTTATCTGTTTGAAATGACTATCTAGGAAAAAGAAAATTATACAGTGTTGGTTGAAAACCTCAGAAGAATTTAATTTGGTGCTTTTGAATAAACATTTCAGGGAGGAAAAGGGAAAACTAAAACGTATTATTTAATATGAAAGCTAACCGAAAATATTCACTCATTTCTGTAACTCTTAATGTGAAAGTACCTAACGGAAGTTAATATGGTATGTAAATTCTCTAGCTAATTAGAGTAGCTGTAGTTACCATCTGAGTCCACCAGAAGGCAATAACCGCCCTGCTCTGAGAGAAGTTCAGTTTGTTTGTTCTTCATCAATCTTCTGAATGTTTCAATGATAATTTAATCGATCATAAATATTCTCCTAACTTCTAACCGCAAGCTCAGCGTCTAAAAAAACTCATCTGAAACTGCTGCCAGACTCTGTTAGCATCGCGAGTCTCTGCGGGCTGTTTTCAACTACGTGGAGCTCCTTCTAGTTCATACTGACCGATAAAACACTGATTGCATGTTAAAGTAGGCAGAAGAGTTAATATTAACATTAAATTATTTATTTTAAAAGTAATATTTATAATGAGAATGGTATAAACTTGATCAACTTAACAGAAGTCAGAAACCAGCTGCAGCTCTATAAACTCATCTCTATATTCAGAGCGGGATATTTCCACCCTCTAGTGACCATAGTGGGAACCACAGCACTGACAATGCTGCATTATTTATATTTAATATCCACTTCTCCACATTATATAGAGAAAAACTAACAATCTTCCTCAGTTATATCCACCGTTTTCCGACTCAAATATTATTTCAGAAATATTTTATACCACTGTTCTATGTTATATTTGTAATAAAGAGTTTTAAATCATAAAAGATAGCTGCTGTGTTAAACTATTTACAGGATGTTTATGTGACACTTATTTAACGGCATTAAAATATTCTGACTTGATAAATGTGAACATTAAAACAAATATAATCAATACAGCCGGCTGAAAAATGTACTTGAAGAATGTCTGTAGTTACGGACGTTCACCACCAGAGGGCAGTAAAACTGATCAACTTTATACTTTTCACAAAACAGTTTCTAATAACTACAGCTTTATTGACTTTATTCTGTAGATAGTAATCTGCATAATTAAGTCAGGATCCGTACTTGTTGTTGAACTGGAGAGTACTTATTAAAATAACTCAAAACGCAAAGTAAATAACAGCAATTTAGAAACAGTAACGGCAGATGGAATTGTAGTTACCTTAAAAAAACAGAAGTTACATTTTATTCAGTTAAAATCCTTACAAACATATTAACTGTGGGTAATTTTGAGAATCACATGGAAAAACTATAAACATTACAAAAAACATTAATTAGTGGTAAAAGTCAACCAGCTGAGATAAAACAAGCTAGAGGGAAAATAAATATATAATATTAGAACTGAAAACTCAAAGAAGCTTTTAAAATATTTTAGCATTGTCGTAAACAAGATTATTTACATTTTGGGTTTCTTTAACAAGTTACTCACTCTATACTGCCCTTTTGTGGTGACTCACTGTAACTACAAAAGTCATTCAGACGAGCTAAATGATAAAATTGAATAATGATAAAACTTTGAACGATTATTAGTGAACTTAAAGACAGACGTTGCTGTCCAGCATCAGAGTTTAGATCCACAGTTGCTGATAATCAGCTTGTATGTAAAACAAGCTGCTGCTGGAGTCTGTTAGCATCGCTAGCTCGCTCCAGAGTCTCTAGGATGTTTTCAACTCTGTGGAGCTGCTTCTAGTTCACACTGACAGAGAAAACATTTAAATGAACCCAGGAGTAGAATCTGCCTTCATTTATGCCATTCGGCAACTAGAATTATACTGGTTTGAAGCTGTGACCAGCTAGCATCAATTATTATCATTATTCCCATAAGTCCTTCCTATAAGGACTTAGCTCAACTACTAAACTGACTGGTGTTGCACTTGGTAATTGCAAATACCAATAAAGTTTTATCAAAAATACAAATTCGTTTTCTGTGAGATCTTTCAAAACATGAATACCAGGAAGTAAAATAAGTGATTAATTAAAGTTTGAATGTAGCTTCAACTAAAGACTTGGAAGAAAGTATTATCGATTCAATTTAATGCATTTTATCTAAACATCTTCAGTATAAATAATGCAAAAATAAGCTGCTGACTTAAATTAAAAGCTTAAAAATTCTCAGATAAACTGAAATGATCCATCCTCCGGCTCCATCTGTCTCTCAACCTCACCTGATATCACTCCACCCTGATTACACCTTCGCTTTGCTCAGTTTAATCTATATAGTTCATACTTATATGTTATGTAGAGATGGAGAATAATTATGTAAATAACTTAACACAAAGTTGAACAACAATTTTAGAAAAGAATATTTTCTATTGATCTAGTCATTGTTCTGTACATTTGTATATGAAATTTAGCTGAAAAACATTACATTTTATTCTGTAAAACTCCCAATATTAAATCTATGTTACAATTATTAATTTCTACTTTGTCCTTTATACTAGTTTAATAATAAATTGATGAGTGATTATCAGTGAACTGAAGGACAGTCGCTGCTATTCAGCATCATCCTCGCTTCCATTTCAGTGAATCCCACACAGTCTTTATATTGCTGGTTGCAGGAAGAACATGTCACAACAGCAAAAGGAGTCCGGTTTTCTGCCTTGAATGTTTTTGAAAATTTGCCCCAGTTGATCTCACCTGTTAATGAAAAATCAATTTCATGTAGTAACAATCTAATTTCACATGTTTCAGGTGAAAAAGTCAATTGGTCCTCACCGTCCAGCCAAGCAAATTATTCTTTTTCCAGTAAATATATATAGATGAGTTATCTGTATGTAAATATCACATCTATGTATTCCATAGTAATATTAATATTTATAATAAGAAAGATATAAACGTGATCAACTTAACAGAAATCAGAAACCAGCTGCAGCTAAAAAACAAACAAAATATTCAGGTGCATTGGGAATTTTCATACAGGAAGAATGGATGATACATATGATTATGAATGAATCTTACCTGTAAGATTGGCGGTATCCTTTCTACCTGCATGGTGAAGAGCATTAAACAATAATTAATACTTTATATCTCTCAGTATCTTATCCTTTCATCTCTAATGATATTAAAAAAAAGTTGTCCAAATAATGAATTTTAATTTAAAAAAATCATTTAGGGTTTTAGTCTCATTTGCACATAAAGATACACAAATCCAAATTACTAGTTATGTGTGAATTTAAAAAATGAACCTCAATTTGTGCCTCGGCTCCTTTGGCATAGGTGTGGTCATCAGCACACAGTCTGTAAAAATACAGATTTGTTCTAAGTGAAAGATGAATGCAAGTCCAAATAACATCAAAACTGCTTCAACCCTTTTAATTCTTCTATCCTGATTTTCTTTCAGACTTAAAAAAAATTAAGCATAGAACAAAAGTACACTGTGAATGGACATAATACAAATTCTATGACTTAAAACAACAAAGTGATGAATTTTAGCTACAGCTTACCTCACATTTTGCCTCTCATCAACTTTTTTCCGCTTTCTCTCCTTTTGTAGTTCTTCTCTGGACCTTTTAAAAAGGACAAATTGAAGGTTTTCTTAAAAAACTGACAGATGTGTAACATGACGTGGTACAGTGCACCATTGTTCTTACCTCGCAGGAAAGTTTCTCAAGAGAGAGAGACACCACCATCTCTGTATTGTCATCATATCATCCTGTGGACATCACAGGTTCACCTTTAATGAAATCTCCAACAGAAAGCATCGACTCTCATCTGTTTCCTTACCTCGCCAAAATCAAATGATGCTCCCATCACAAAGTACAGTGCATACTGTTGAGAAAAATGGGATTATTCTATACAAATCATACAAAGATATGGTGGGTGGAGGCGGATGTTACCATGACTACAAACATCCCGCAGTTGTTGGACAGTCCTTGTTTAGGCAATCCCTATGGTGTTGAAGAGAAAATTCAAGAAGGGGGAAGAAAATTAATGTGTCATTATTATAACAATTAAATTGAGGTAAAGGACAACAGCCTTACCCACAGTACTGATTATAAACATTTAAAGCAGGAATGGTTGGAAATAAGCAGCCTTGAAGTTCTATAGAACCACAAGTGTTCCATCAGAACATCTCACCTTAACATCATTGCCAACAAATTCTGTCCATGGTTCAGATGACATCTGATGACAGACTTCTCTGGTGATATGAATTGTTTTAAAATTATAAAGGGCATATTTCACAACATAAAAATTATAAACATGTATGAGAATGAAAGACAGATGTGAGACAGAACGGTCTCTTGGTGGTCCAGCTTTAACCCATGTCTTGTTTAAAAAGAAACAAGAGTGCTTAGAAAATGTTTGTCTCGGATTTCAGCCATTAAAATGTTTTTCACAAATTCAATTTGGATATTTATTGTTATATAAATATGAAGATTAATGCTGAACCTTTGCCTCCGTGGAACAACGGAATAACATACTGAACACATGCCATTTTCAAACTTATTCCTATAAAACCTTAATGTTTTGATGTGGTTTTCATCTGTGAAGCCACTGATAGAATCAAGGAAGAAAATCTCCCTATGCTTAGGCTTCAGAATCTGAAAAAATATGTCACACTGATGGTGAACACTACCGTAGACTAATGAATGAATTAGACAAGTGTCAAGAAATGCAGTAAATATGAAGGTCAATTTCAAATAAGTATTGTACTAACGCATAGTGTCCAATGTCCAGGACGCCACACAGGAATCAGAACCCAGTCCAGATCTTGTGCCTGCGGCTTCCAATTAAATCACAAAATTAATATATAGTGGTGAATCTGACATCCAAAGCTGAAAATAAATGTACCAAAAATATGTACTGGTAGGTGTAGAGCTGGGTCAAGGGAAAGAGGTGGAAACCAGGTGTGGACTACATGACTGTTCCCTGCAAAAACCTTGATGCCCTGGAGAAATAATACAAACAAAAGGAACAATGAAGAGGTTCAGAGGAAAGGGATACTTTTTTTGTCATCTATGTTTAATTCACATCCTATGACATGCCTGATATTCTTTGTCATTTCCATATTTATGATATTTACTCATTCAGTATTTATATGACTCCAAACTTTAAAATATCATGAAACAAATGTAGATTCCATAAATTTACAGACCTTGTCGCTGCACATTCTTTCAACAGCTTTCAGACAGGAGTTCAGAATCTTTGAAGAATTGTAGAAATCATATTTTTACAACATAAAAAAACATTAACACTCATATGGCTTGAAATATATTTAAACTCACCTCCCCATTGATGTCTTGCGATAACCCAAGAGTGAACATATCTCTTCTAGTGAGGACCTGCCCATCAACACAAGCAACATTTTCACCTGGATCTCTGGTTTGGTCTAATACTTGAGTAAGCTTAGGAAAGAAAAATTGAAGATAAATACATTTGTGTTAACTTCATTTTTCACAATATTATGCATTCCTCAAGTATATGTACTGATATGTACAACTTATGTCTTTATACTGCTTGTTTGTGGAAATTTCACTTTTTACAACATGACTGATTTCTCCAATAGAAAACTATTGGGATTACTATTGTGCAGTGTGATTTGTTATAAACAAATATTGAAACACATGTCCATTTCTGGACTACTGACAATTAATACAAAAAACCCAGAAAGAAATATTAAAAAGACAAACACAAAGCAAAATTGATATACATATACATTGAGAAACATTTACCAAAGTCATTTCTGTAGTATTAGGCTGTTGACTCCAGGTGGATTTATTTGCTTCAGTTGTTTTTAAGCTTGCCAAAGAGTCAGCAGGAGGACATTGGTGAGTTTGAACAACGCTGGCTTCCAAGCTGCAAGCATGTTGCTGGTTTTTCTCACAGCCTTTATCAACAGAAACAATCCTACATTAATATATATATATATTTTAGAATTTCTTGTTTGGTTTTTGTGTTCTTCCGAAGGTTGAAATGGTGGAGGATGTTTCTTTGCAGAAAGATGTGTGTGGATGGGGTGAGCATATTGAGGAAGTAGTTGTTCTTCCTCATGCCTGCAAATAGTTGCTCTGCACACTGACTGTTTAATCTTCCTACAAGTTCCGGAACAACCTCAATCCGCCGCAAGACATCCTTGTCGTCCTTGCTATTGCCTTGGTGGAAAACATCACTGAGACAATAGTGCTCTACTGAGCCAGTAACAGGATGTCCTCCCTTGTCTTCAGGTTCTTTCCTGTGCTTCAACCATGGCAAGTTTACAGCAAGGTTTTTCTCAGTAGCTTGTCTTATGTTTTCAGGTGTGGGGTCAACCAATCTACCTTCGTTGATGGTAAATGGTGAATCCTCTGGGCACCTATTCCTTAGATGACTTACAAATCCCCTGGGGTAGTCATACACTGTAATATTTGGAAAAAACTTCCAGGATAAAAGAAGGTCTGCAAAGTCTCTGGGGCTCTCCGCTCTCAGGTTAAACGTTACAGAATAAATAACGCCACAGGGACAAGTGATTACAGCCCATCCACCTGAAACAACAAATCACATCCTTACATGTAAAGCATATTAACTTATGTGGCTCATTGTTGTTGTGTACTTAATTAAACTTCACAAAAGCATTGGCATTACTATGACAATGTGTTCTATTTTCAAAATAGCAGATAAACAAGGGATGGCTGTTTTTGGTCATTTAAATTTTTCTTAGCTCATACAGTTACAGTACTTTGGTATGGGTCAAATGACAACAAATTTAAAGTTTTCTGTTATAAGTTGCTGTCACACACTTACCAGAGGCGCCCCACACTTTATCAAAAACCTTGTTATATGTGACTCTAGAAGCCATTTTGTCCCGCAGACGGAGCACAAGATCCATCTTAGAACCTCTGCTGTCAATTCCACATTGACTGCAGAGTTTCCTGATCTCAGGCAGCTTTAAAACAACACAAAATGTGAGTTATTTGTAATATTATTTAACCCTCCTGAAAGACCAACACAATCAGGAAATTCAATAAATAAATAAATATGAGAATACCTTGAGATTGAGAACCTCATCTGCAAGCCGCTCTTCTGTGAGAATCTGCTCTGCATCACTGTTAGAATCAGGCAAGTGGACTTTTTCACTCTCTGTGTTTATCAAAATGTCAGATCGTCTCGTCTGTGGTCCAATCCAGGGGGACCAGTTGTGATAAGTAGGTTTTACAACAAAAGGATTCCTGCAGCCAGCTGAGAAATGCAATGGAGACAAGTAAATACAATTTTTGAGGCACACTAATGCATTGAATAACTTGGTGCACAAAATGTTTTCAATTTCTCTGTTGAATAGACACCAGACTTACGTGGATAAAGTCCACGGCTAATCACTTCCATAGTAACTGCTTCCCAAAAAGAGCGTGCATTCACTTCACCATTATAGTGTTGAGGTGGGTTTGGTATTTCACTAACTTTAAAAATAAAACAAAAAACACAGGATTCCATTTTGTTTATTATGTTCATTTCAGATGAGTCTAGTATTTAGAATAACAGTATTTTCATACTTGAAGGTTTCAAATCTAAAAACCTACCTGGCATGCTGAAAACACCTTTCTTATGGAGATCCATGACAACAACTGCAGGATGATACCCACATGAAATGCATGCGTATTGGTAGTCATGGTCACTTAGACCTTCAAATGACAGATATGCCTGCAGGATCCGATCCTTGTTAGGAAAGGTCTCTCCTTCTGTGTATTCTATCATTTCGATTATGCGACTTACAGCAGTGTGAGTCTACGGAAAGAATTAGGACACATTTACAAAATCACAGTAATGAAGATGAAAAGTTCACAAATGTGTCTTTTACCATTTGTTGTAATGTGTAAAAATAATATTCATATTCTAAACAAGTATTAAAAACTACAACTAACCTGCAATGCATTCCTCAGTACCAGACACAAATGTACGGACAGCAGCAGGTGATCATTGAAGTTGTGGATGCCGTCTTCCCAGTCTTGATATCGGTAAACCATGGAACAGTTGGGGCAAGTCTTCCTGTATGTTGATATACCTACGAGAATATTAAAAAGATTATTAAGATCTTACGTCGACATGACGGAATAAAAATAGGATAAAAAAAAAAAGTCTTATGGAAATAAAAATAAATCAGTACACTTGTAATCAGAGCAGATTAGAGTAAATTACAAACCTTTGACTACTCCTGTCATAGTCAATATGTTGGCAGTGGAAGATACCAGCTGAGGGTCACCAAGCCTGGCGTGCTGTCCACATTCTGTGCATTCAGTCTCTGATGGGATCAGATGTTTGGGGAACCCATTGAGAGCCTTGGCATCTCTACTGCTGGTGACAAGACTGTCAGGAAGATCAGCAGGTATTTTCTTCTGGTTAATCAAATACTTGATTATCCTCTCTGCTGCTTCATCAGTGATGGAACGACTTTCCTCCTGACATTCTGATGCTGTTGTCCCACACATAACATCCTCCTCTGAAATCACTGCCTCTTTGAACATGTCTGGCATTTTTTCAAAGATTGCTGTAGCCTTGTGCGTACAGGACCTTTTGCCCTCTGTACATGCACAATGCCAGGTATTTTTTCCTTTGTCATAAGTGACAATCACCCTTCCAAGTCTGCTGAAAAACGACGTTTTAGGTTCAAAGACAGACACGTGAAATATTGTGTCTGTCCCACTGCCAAAAAGAAGAACTGAAAACGGCGAATTATTTGAAAACGCCTCCTGCTGATTTTTTAAAAGTTCTGCTTTTCTTTGAAGACTGAACCATAAGTTCTCAACCAGGATGTTGAGGGTAGTTTCCGACAAAGGTTCTTCTGACTCTGTGGCGCGTGGACAAAAGCGTAAAGATTGAATGTGTTCACACTCAAAAGGCAAAATCCCACTTCGCTTGGCAAACTGTGCATTCACATTACACCTGTCAAGCTCACATTCTGACCTGTGAAATTGTGACCAGGTGTTTTTTATTACATGTATAGGTCTTGATGGACCATAAACGGATTTCTTAACAGCAAAAACACCTTTTCTGGCATCCACACACTGACTCCTTAAATTATGATTTTGTGAAATGAGGTCCACATTTTCCTGGTGGTTTCTTTTCAAATGAATACGGAGATTCTTTTTTCTCAGGCGCAGATTGCACATTTCACATGTAACCATGTCTTCTGAGCGGACAGGTGCCTGTACTGCCTGGATGTTAGAGGCTGTTGGTTGGACAGGTGCCTGGGCTGATGCACAGCTGGACACCTTATGGAAAGTCATCGTGTGGTTAACCAAATGATTAACAAACCTGTCCCTTCTGTCAATAGTTGAAAAACAGTATGGGCAATGGAAGTGAGATGTGTCTCTACAAGGTAGGCCACATCTGAATATACGGAATTCTGCAGTAACAAAAAGAAATGAACAAAATTAAAAAACAACATCTACATACATTGCAGATATGTTTAAACAATATGTGGTTCATTCCCACTTTAAATAGAGCAAGGACACAACGTAATAGCTACTAAAATAAAAGAAAAAGGTTAATACACGTCTGGAAATATACAAATGATTGGTAGAAAAAAAGGCATGTTTGAATTAACCACTGTAGATTCTTTCACATTATTCTTAATTTTGAAGGATTTAACAATTAATTTTCTAAGTCACAATGGCTTCCAGAAACCAAATATATATTCTGCAAAACATTAATTGAAATTGTAAAAATGATATTGCTCAAACAGTCAAGGGCAGGTATTAACTAATTAGATTTACTCAATTACTCTGTAACTTATGACAAAATTAAAAAAATAAAATTAAAATTAGGGCTATTTTTCAATATCTTATACTCTTGAGTAAATTTTGTTGACATGTAACCTAATGCAAGTAACTTAACTGAATGAAGAACACATTTTAATCCAGAAAAAAATAAAACGCGATACACAGAAAAATGTTATATTTGGTGTTGTCTAACCTTAATTTGTTGACTTGTATTAATATTTTTCATTTTTGGTTTTAAAATACCTAACAGTGCACATAACTTTTTATGAGCACCGTTTTATTCATGTCTGCTGAAATAAATATTACATCGCACATTATGATCAGTAAAACCAGTAAAACATTAATAAAAGCCATTTCACCAAATACTTTCTTACTCTTACTTCTGTCATTTATTGCACAGTTACTTACTAAAAAATTATATTGAAGTACTGCTACTCGTCAGAGTATCACATCTGGGTACTACACCCACCTATGATGGCAGCTGTTAGTTTATAAAAAATATTACACTTTCCAGAAATTTAACATTGGTGTACAAAACATATTTAAAGAAAGATTAACCTTTAAAAAGAAAAGAAAAACACTAGAAAACTGGTAAGTATGTAAAACAATATTTTATATTTTTTTCAAGTGTAGTTTTACATACCGTTATGTTGAACCATAGCAGTTTGTGCTATGTGGTTCTGTACCTTGTACGACTCATCGGCACAGTATGAACAAAGGGACAGTAATATTTCTTGTTTATGCACACGGAGAATCTTCTCTCCGTTCCGAATGTTACAAATGGACAGGTGGATCTGTATAATGAAAATAAAAAACAAAGTTTGAGCACAAAATACATTTCTCAATTAAAAATGTTATCTACTTTTCTATTTTTATCTAGTGGTACCCTGCAGGATAATAATTAGCTGTGCTACATGCTAAAATTAGCCTTCGCCTGTATGAATTACGAATTTCACTAGTTTACAGTTGTTAATTATATTTTCAACCTAATCTAGAAAAGCGTATTAATTTACTGTGAAAAAATTTTTAAGAAGGTAAAATTACCTTTTGTTGATTTTGTGGGTTTTGCATTATGGATCGGGTGCCGAACACCAGTGCAAAAACTTTTCAAACTTCTTTCTTTCTTCTTCCTTTCCTCTTAACCCCGCGTCTTTAAGGCATTTATACTAGTGATTATGAAAATAGCGCCCCCTTCATTTCCGGAATGCAATAGTCCCATTTCCAAATAAGGTATGGGACTGACGGAGAGGTCCGTCCCCGCCCCTTTCTGTTTGCTGCAGCGAGGTCCTTCTCGTTCACGCTGACAGATAAAACACTGACTTCATGTTAAAGTAGAAAGAAGATTTAAGAAATAAAACAGCAGAAACACGAAGAGAGCATCAAGGGCTTCATTAGCCTATCAGGAGCGGGAAACTAGCTAACTATTAACGCAGCCTTCTGCCCCCTAGTGGACTCAGTATGTAAATACAACCAGAGTAAAGCTAGAGAACTGATATGTGAATAGTACTTCCTTTGGATTCTTTCAAAGTAAAACAAAATTAACTCAATTCTCCCGCAATTACATTTTAGCTTGTTAGTTTATTATATTATCAGAAAGCATGAGTGTGTAATTTTCTTAGGATATGATATACATTATAAATTGGACTCTGAAGGAAAATTATCGTAAGTTTTCTGCTTTCCAGACAAAAAAAGAGAATAATTATGGAAATAACTTAGACACAAAGTGAACAACAATTACTTAGAAAGGAATATTTTCTATTACTCTAGATGGAAATTTAGCTGAAAAAACATTACATTTTATTCTGTAAAACTCCCAGAAATACACACTAAAATCCTTTATGCTAGTTTCATATTAAATCTATGAGTGATTATTAATTTCCTTTGTCCTTTATACTAGTTTAATAATAAATTGATGAGTGATTATCAGTGAACTGAAGGACAGTCGCTGCTATTCAGCATAAGAGTTTAAATCTGCAGCTGCTGATAATCAGTTTGTGGAAAAACAAGTTGCTGCTGCTGCTGGAGTCTGTTAGCATCGCTAGCTCCGCTCAGAGTCTCTGCGAGCAAACAGATTATTTAACTTTTATTTTTATTTTTTGGACGAGACTCGCTCTCTACCTCTTTCTCGTGGTCACACACTGTAACTACACACTAAAATCCTTTATGCTAGTTTCATATTAAATCTCGGAGCAATTATTAATTTCATTTGCCCTTTATACGATATAAATGATGTAATTGGGCCCCGAAGCCAATTTATCATAATTATTCTGTTTTCCAGAAAACAAAATCATAAATATATATAGATGAGTTATCTGTATGTAAATATCACATCTATGTATTAAATCAGCTGCCAGTCCATTAGACAGACCATAGTAATATTAATATTTATAATGAGAAAGATATAAACGTGATCAACTTAACAGAAATCAGAAACCAGCTGCAGCTCTTCAAACTCACCTCTATATTCAGAGCGGGGAATTTCCGCCCTCTGGTGGCCAAAGTGGGAACTACAGCCATGAGAATTTTGTATTATTTACATTTAATATCCACTTAATGTGGAGTTTAGAGAAAAACTAACAGTCTTCCAGAGTCATATTGACAGTTTACTGACTCATATATTATCCTGATATTTTTTAATTCACTGTTTGGAGTTACATACAGTACAGACCAAAAGTTTGGACACACTTTCTAATTGAATTCAATTAGAAGTTCTGACAACATTTGGTCTGTACTGTATGTAATAAAAATTGTTTTAAATTATAAAATGTAGCTGCTGTGTTTAACTCCTACAAAATGATTTTTTCTGATCAGACTGAATAAAATCCTGCAGTGACTCTTTTTTAACGACAGTAATCTAAGCTGACTTGATCTGACTTCCTAAGAGTGAAATTAAAATAAGGCTAAACATCCGGTTGAACAATTTCCATTAATGATGTAAATAATGAATAAATCCAGAAAGATGTCAGGGTGACCGATGGAGAAAGTCCTGATATGTGATGAAAATCGACTGTTTCATCTCATGTAGATCTGAACATATAAACTTATATCCAAGCATCATCATAGGTGGAGTCGTTCTTCCCGTCCGTATTAGCGCTAAATTTTCCTGCCGACCTGAACACATCTTCAGTAAAACCAGCCTCACTGAGGCCAATAGACCAGAGCTACGTTTCAGGGAAACTCTGAAGCTTCTTGGCTGGTTTTGGCTCTAAACTGAGACGCTCTCATATGAAGTGAAATGTTGCACATTATAGGTGCTGGAGATGACCTTTAACCCCTTTCTGTCCCAGGTTTTAGGTAGTGTTGAGGTGAAGAG
Organism: Gambusia affinis; assembly: GCF_019740435.1. Lineage (NCBI taxonomy): Eukaryota > Metazoa > Chordata > Actinopteri > Cyprinodontiformes > Poeciliidae > Gambusia > Gambusia affinis. The sequence continues at coordinate 428,501 of NC_057891.1, read as the reverse complement.
CCAGACTCCTGATCTGCTAAGTGACGTGACGCTGGGTGGAAGTTCTTCATCCTGTTCCATCTCCATGTTGGAGACGTGAGGTTTTGCTTCTCCTGTCTGGGATCTGATGGGAAACGAGTCACAAGATTCAGATGATTTCACAGTCGTCACTTTGACGATGCAAACTCTGGTTCCTCTCAGTGTTTGGTCTGTCAGAACGCTGCTCAGGTTTCTCCTCAAGGTTTTCCTGCTTTTCTTTAAAGTTGTACGACTTTAAATCCACACAAATAAACCAGAGAAAGTCGGTTATCATCTCATCTTCTAGTGCAAATTTTCCTCCATCAACAAAAGCTGAAAAACAAAACTGTTCTCCTGGAACAACAGCTGTGCAAACTGATCCATCACATCTGTGAGCAGCATGGAGTTTATCTCTGTTTCATTTCAACTTTGACCTTTTATTCCTTCTTGTTGCATCAGAAACTTCCTGTCCTTAATGTGAATCCAAACGGTTTGAGTGAAACCAGGTTTCAGGTGGACTGACGTCGTCTTCACTGTGAACTTCATCAACTTTCTTCTTCAAAACAAAACCTTTCAAAGCCAAACAAACATCCAAGCAGCTGAGTCACAAATGATCCAAGTTCAAATCTTGTGTTTCTTTTCTCTGGAGGATCTGGTCAGGACGTCTGGATCTGTTCTGAAGTGGATTTAATGCTAGAGATCCGGAGGAAGTTTTAGTGTTTGGCTCTGAATCTACAGAGCTGCTATCATGTCTTATTTTAGCTCCAGTTTTTTCACCACAACAGAATAAAATGACTTTTTTGCTCTTTAAAGCTTTTTGAAATGAAATTAATGCTTAATATTTCTGCTGAATTCAACTCTTCTCCAGAAAGATCTGGTTGCTGCTGCAAAGAATCAGATCCACTGGGAATAAAGTTGGAATTTCAGTTTTCAGCTTTTATTCACCAGATGAACCAGAATCTGCAGTTTCATCCTGAAACCAGTTTTTCCTGATTCAGCTCAATTCTTCCTCTAAAACCAGATGTGAGTCTCTGAGGTCAGAGTTTTCTGACACCAGGAGGAAGAGCAGCAGAACCAGTAAAGATACTGGAACCAGTTCAGCTCAGCAACTGGAAACTGCAGCTTTAAGAGAGTTTGTAGAAATCTGCTGTCAGAGTTTATTGGTTCTGATCAGCAGGAAACCAGAACCCGACCAGAACCACAGCTCCATGAAGCCAGCAGCTTGGTTCTGAAGGAGAACTGGGCCGAGTTCTGGTTCTGGTTCCTCCACAGAGAGAAAACCCAGAGAGAGGAAAAGAAGAAGAAGTTAAAACTCACCAGATCCAGACTCTGCTCTGCTGCTGCTGGAGTCTGAACCGGTTCTGATCCAAACCTGACTAGAGCTCACTCACCTGAGGCTCCGCCCCCTTCCAGGTGACATTAAACTCCTTTCCTTCCATGTTTTCCTTTCTTTGTTTCCATGGTGATCTGAGCTGTGAAACTCTGAGTTCAGATTTGAACTTTTTCAGGTTTTTCTCAGTTTTCAGCTCATTTCCAGCCAACATTTTCCTGCAGGAAATCATTTCAGGAAGGAACCAGAAGATTCAGGAGTTGAGACTGTAACCGACCTGAACACTGAGGCCCCAGAGCGCCCCCTGCAGGATCTGCTGCACCATTAACCAGACAGAAATGAGAGTTTAATAAAAGTAATTATTCTAATTCCAAACATTATACTAGACACACAGACATTTATATTTCTCAATATCTATTTAGAAATATAGAAACTATTTCGAGAAAACTATAAAGTTGAACAATTTCATGTTTCATTAGTTCTTACTGCCCTCTCGTGGAAAAATATCGTAACTGCAGATATTCTTCATATTAAATGTTCAATCAATTGATTTGTTTATCTTCATTTGTTCTAATTTTCACTTTTATTAAGTAAAAAAAATCAGCTTAAAACACGAAGATTTTTTAAAAACTTTATTTGGTCATTAAACATCCAGAAACCCACCTTACATTAGAAGAATTATGAAAATCAATCATGAACCAATCAGCACATTATCCCAGTGTTTCTCTGAGTGTTGAATAAATCAGTAAAATCACAGTAAAGATCCTGATGTGACACATCGAGTCCTAAAGTTCTCTAGAAAACTCAAAACATGAAATATGGAGTTAAAAAAGTAAAAACCAAAACAAACTGAGAATCAATGATGATGAAAAACTTCAAGATTTACTTTTTACAATGAACATAAAAATATATAAAAAGAAATTTTCCAGGTTCCAGATGTTCCTGAAAACTGCTCTAAGATCAGAGTTTCTGTGGGACATCCAGTTCTAAACTGGTTCAACTGGTTTCTGTGATGGAAGCTGAAGTTTCTCTCCAGTTTCCAGTAAAGCATCTTTTTCTCTGAGGAGCTTTGAGGAACATTTTCATGTCAACAGAAGGAAGAAGCAGAGAAAAGAGGGTTGAAGTGTCTTTCATGGCTTCAAAGCTGAACTGGAAATGATTCCCATGTTTCCATTCTCAGACCATTTCTGGTTCCAGGATGAAAATGAACCAGAGAGAAAAAAGATCAACTTTCCAGTTGAATCCAGTTCAGATCAAAACTCCATCAAGCCTCTAAATGGAGCCCAGTTTGAATTGGATCTTTATTGATCCAAAGAGACAAACAATATCAGACACTAAATGAGAGACATGAGAAAACAAACAGGAGGAAAATCTTGGAGGTCAGAGGTCATCATCATGATCCAATCAGAGTCTCTTTAGACTCAAACTGCTGCAGCTTCAACCTCTGAGGATCAGCAGGACACAGAGATCATTCTCTACTTTACAGAGATCAGAACCTGCAGAGAGAAGAAGGAAGCAGAGATCAGATCAGTGAGTGTTTCCAGACTCTCTCCAGCAGCAGTCAGTGACGCAGCACATCCACTAGATGGTTTCCAGGCTGCAGTCAGACTGATCTCAGAGCTGTGACCAAGATGAACCTGATCAGTTGTTTCCTGTTGAACTGAGAGAACAATCAGATCTGAGATCAGATCTGCTGCTGCCACAGTTTGATGAATGAGGACCACTGACTGTCTCTAGACATGTTGGACGGCTGGACGCTGGAGTCCAGCTGGACTTCCTGGAGACATGGACACAGCAACAACACTCATCTTCACACCCACACAAACACAGGAACACAGCAAGCTGCTGCTCCTCTGATTGGCTGATTGCTGTCTCTGTGTCCAATCAGGAAGCCTGAACCATTCTCCTCCCACTGAGAAGCTGCAGCTTTACTGGGAACACTGGGTCTTTGCTTTGATGCTAACTGGGTTGAGTTCAATATGCTGACAGGAGATGAAATCACTACAAACATTTACTTACTTTAGATCATCTACAAGATCCTTCAGCTGCTGAACATCTGAATCCTTCAGGTTGTTCCATCTCAGGTCCAGTTCTTTCAGATGGAGGCTGTTGGACTTCAGAGCTGAAGCCAAATAATCACAGCTGATCTTTGACAACCTGCAGTCCATCAATCTGAATAAAGAATAAAAGATGAGCTGAACCAACAGGATGCAGGTTAACCAGTCCAACAGAACCAGTTAAAGATTCTCATGAATATTAATGCCAACAAGCTGCTGCTTCAATAAAGACCTGCTGACTTCAGAACCAGAACCAGAACCAGAACCTCTGGTTTTGGTTTCGGTCACGACTGTCGTGACCAAAACAGTCGTTTTGGTCACGACTGTTGGGTCGTGACCAAAACAGTGTTGTTTTGGTCACGACCCAAAACAACACTGGGTCGTGTTGTTTTGGAGGATTTTAGTCAGTAAAATCCTTCCAGGTTCTGATCAAATGTTGAAGCATCAATCATTGATTATTGATTTGTTCCTGTCAGTTTCCAGGATTCACTTTTCTAGACTGGGTTGAATGACCTTTGACCTGCTTCACATGAGGGGGATTTCTACACACCGGGGGTCCGAATGCTGTCCTGTTCTGACCTCAGGTCAGCGGGTCCAACTCAGTTACACAGAGGGACTAAATTAAACTCTGGATCCAAGTCCAGGAACAAACTTAGAAAATATTGATTAGAACAGAAGAAATGAACTTTGATTTATGATCAATTATAAATAATTATTCACTAAAATATCAATAATTATATTATTAAAATACCCCAATGTCTCCAGTCTGCAGCCTTCAGTCTGTAGAAAACCACAGAGATCCTTCACTACAGAATCTTCCAGGTTGGTTTCGCTCAGCTCCAGTTCTGTCAGATGGGTCGGACTTCAGAGCTGAGAACAGAGAAGTCCAGCTGGTCTCTGACAACCTGCAGTGATACAATCTGAATAAAGAATAAAAGATGTGAGCTGAACCAACAGGATGCAGGTTAAAACTGAAATATGAACAAATAAATAATAAAAATGTAGAAAATTAATTTCCCTGAATGTAAAAGAAACTTGATGAACTGATTCCAACATCTGATCCAGTCAAACTGGTTTAAAGAGTCCAAACCAGCAGAACCAGAACATTTGATCAAAACAGAAACTCAAAGTTTTCTATCAGCCTGGATGAGGTGAACTATTTCTGCTGGTTCCTGATCATCAGCTGGAGACCCGACTTGCTAACTGGATCAGAACCAGTCAGTTTGTTCATTAATGGTCTTTGGGTTCTTATTAAAGCTGCTGAAACTCCATATTTCTTTTCATCTCCATAAGGATGTAGAGCTAATTAAATGACATAAACAATACTTTTATACATTATAAATAATATCTATATATCTCCATCAATAATAGGAGGAACAACAGAAATAAGGAGACAAGAAAAACAACATGATCAACTATAATAAAAAAACATTTGCAATGTAAGAAATTTAATTGAGCAAAAGTGAATAACAAACAAAGGAATTATGTAGAAAAGAATAACAACCCAGGTTGTTAAAACCAGGCTTGTTAAACAGATACAAGCAAAAATTCTGATTTTTGTTTTTATGGTAGCGTGTATATTATTCTGAGAGACATTTTGTTGGTAGAGTTTTATATATAGGAAAAAAACTATTTGGTTTATCAATGTGGAAATTTTCCTTCCACTCTAAAACAAGATAAATCATATTCATAGAATCACATCCTCAACAATTTGTAGAGCAAACACTTAGCATGCTATAGCTAAATGTTATCATTCAGTTTGGTTAAGAATAATTATTGCACCGTCAATAAATGACTTCTAATAGATGTTCTTAGTTACCAGAGGAACACAATAACGCCTTCATGAGCTCAGAGGTTCAAACTCATGAATAAAGAGGATGGATGCTCTCTGATAAAATATTTCTTGCCGTCTTTCACGTCCTTTCAGCAAACGGTTGAGAGGGAGTTGTTTTGAACAGAGAAGTCCAGCTGGTCTCTGACAAACTGCATTCCTTCAATCTGAATAAAGAATAAAAGATGTGAGCTGAACCAACAGGATGCAGGTTAAAACTGAAATATGAACAAATAAATAATAAAAATCTAGAAAATTAATTTCCCTGAATGTAAAAGAAACTTGATGAACTGATTCCAACATCTGATCCAGTCAAACTGGTTTAAAGAGTCCAAACCAGCAGAACCAGAACATTTGATCAAAACAGAAACTCAAATTTTTTCTAAAAGTTTCTCAGGATCTTAAATTCAGTCGGATGTTTTTTTCTCTCTCCATATTTCCTTCCAGACTCTGTATTATCTGACTGCTCTGTACCATCATTTATCTACAGATATTTTATGTCTCCAGTTTTTGTTCATTAATCTATTAATGATTTTTTCTTGCTGGTTGTATTTTAACTGCAGCTCATTGATAATTATGACAGATGTAAACTGGTTTATTTAAATCCGTCTAATTCAGCGTTTTACAATTTCCATTACAGCTCACATTCTGAAAGTTGATCATTTTCTCATTTTGTGCTGATTCAGTTACTGAACTATCAACTAGAAAATATTGAGTCTTTTCTCTGTCAGATTGATGAGGGTCATTTAGTTCAAGTTCTGAATCCTTCATCAGAGATGCTGCAGAAACGGGAACATTATCATAAAGGAACAACAGGATTGTGAAGATGAATCATTTTAAATCTATTTTCCAGGTAAAACATGAGAATGATTTCAGTGAACTGACGAAGCTTGTTGCATATAAAGAATTACAAAGGTAAGATCTCACTTCCTTAAACTTAAAACTTAAACTTAAACTAATGACTAGGCCTGTCGCCATAGCAAATTTTACTGGGCGATTAATTGTCTCAAAAATTATTGTGATAAATGATAAAAATGACATAATAATACATGCGATTTCCTGCCAAAGATAGATAAACTTTATTTTCAAAAGAACACTCAACACTGGAACTGATAAAATAAACAAAACAACCAAAAACAAAAATAAAATGGATTCTCAGTCTCCATTAACAAAAATTTACTTGAATAAAAACACCGGAGTTGAGGCTTTTTTAATTCAGCGTCATCAACAGAAAGAGAAAAAGGCGATAATTAAACTGACGTTGATAGTTTTAATTTATCGTACGATTAATTGATTTATCATTTATCGTGACAGGCCTAATAATGACTAAAGTATAAATGAACGATTTTATTAGATTAGTAGAGAAAACAAACCTCAGTTTCTTCACGTTACTGACTGAACTCTCCAGGATCTCAACCACAGGCTTCAGATCAGATTCTCCATCTTTATATATGTTCATCTCATTTATTTCCAGTTCAGTCAGATCTGGGTTGGACTTCAGCGCTGAGGCCACAACTTCACATTCATCCTTTCGGAGCAAACAGTCACCAAGTCTGTGATTAGAGAAGAAATAAAATCAGTTCTAATGAAATCAATCTGGATCAATAACAGACTAAAATATGATAACAGTGATATCATCTGATCAACATCTGATCTTCAATTTACTGAGTTTGACCCCACAGAGAATCAGTTCAGTTCCTGGTTAAAGTCCAGGTTCTGGTTCTGGTTCTGGTCCAGGCTTCATGTCCTCAGACCTTCAGCTGCAGTCAGATGTTGAAGATCTTCTATCATCTGTGAAGGAAAGTTCAGTTTTCTCTGCAGCATCTGATGGAGCTGCAGCATCAGAGCCTCAAAGGAGCTGCAGCAGCTGATGAAGAGGCTGACTGAGCTGAATGAAGGAAACTACTGGAGATGATGGAGAGGAGGAGGAACTGCTCACAGCTGGGACTTGGACTAGACCCTTTGGCTCCTTGAGATCTTCCACCAGGCAGGAAGTGAGTTAGAAATGAAGTGAGCAGAGCAGGAAGTCCAGCCTGCTGTGGACCTCTGGCATCTCTGGGTTTGTTTAGCCAATATCTGCTGCAGCATCTAGAATCATCATCATCATTAATAATAGTAGGATATTCTATAGAAACAAAGTTCCCAGCAGCAGGTTATTAAATGCTGCCACAGAGGAAACTGGGAGCAGAAACCAAACACATGATGCTCCCAGTTCTGTCTCCGTTCATCTGCTGGATTTGATGCTTTAACAAAGTAGAAAGTGGACAGTCGTCAACCTGCTGCAGCTAAAAGCTTAAGATTGTTCTGGTCGTCCTGCAGAGCAGCAGCAGAACCGGTCCTGCTGCTGCTTCAGGTCTGAACCTCTCAGACTGTTGATCTGAGAGGAACTGGGACAAACTGGTTGGAAGAGGGAACCATGTCTCTGCAGTGGTCTGTCCGTCGTCTCAGAGGAACAAAGGTTTCGATGTCAGAAGAAATTGTTGCTAAACTCCTGAAGAGCTGAAGACCAAAACCCCTGGAGGAGACGGAGCGTTTGGGTCCAGCAGCATTTTCATGGTGAAGCAGTGAAAGTTCTCCAGTAACTAGAAGAGGCTGGGATGTCTAAAGAGTTGAAGCTCATGTCTCTCCAGGTCTTCATGGAGGACAGCTAACAGCTTCAACAAAGGCTGCAGATGAAGAGTTGATGAGGAAAATGGTTCCAGCTCTGGAAGCTCAGAGTTCTCAGAGCTTTGGGAGGATCTGACAGAAACCAGAACTTTTTCTGGACCAGACAACAATCACCACATTTTGGTCTCATTTACAAACTCAGAGGAAACTAGTGGGAGGAGGAAAGGTTGGTTCACAAAGTTTCTAACTACTTTCCATGGTTACTACAACAATGCAGGGATTTATTTTAAAGTTTCCATCAAACCTAAACAATTATTTTATAAAAACAGTCAAAGATCCTAAAAGGTGAATTATGGAGTAGCGGCTCAATGAGTGAAGAAGAATTTAAAGTTTAAAAAGTCTTTCTACCTTCAGACTGTCTTGTTGCTCTGTTTGGTGTTTCTGACTCCTGCTCTGTTCTGCCCCTGCCTGTTCGAGAGGCTCTCGCCTTTGGGATGGTCGTGGCTAAACGTGTCATTCTTACAGAGTGGAAATCTGCCTCACCTCCCTCCTTTAAATGCTGGCTGAATAACATGGCTTCTTGTTTACATCTTGAAAAAATACGCTACACTCTCAATAATAATGTACACAGACATGTTGGGATGTGGGGCCATTCCTTGAACTTTTGAGTAATACCACTGGACACGTGTAGTGACTGACTAGCGTCTTCTCTGTGGCTCTGCTGCCTCCCTGCCTGTCAGAAAGGTTGTAGGTTGGCCTCTCGGTTGGTACACAAGTAACTTAATACACCCTGATGCACTCATTTCCAGCGGTATGCGGAGGAGCTGAATATTTTATTTAGTTATCTAACTTGTTTTAGTTGTACATGTTAACCTTCACTTTTTTTTTCTTTTCTTTCTTTCTTTCTGTTTCCCCCCATCTATCTTTTTGCTGTTCTATCTTCTATCCTTAATAACTTGGGGCGGGTTGGGTCGGGGTATCACTGTTTTTGTTGTTTATTTTCTGGTTACATAAATGATAGTTGGACAGTTGTATTCTGGAATTTATCTGTAACTGCAATCTTGTTTGGATTCATTCACTGATGATGACAATGTAGAAGATCCCAATGCCGACGTCAACCGACGCCAACTGGTCATCTCAGTCTGATCGATGTTCCGGATATCATTATATTTTGATAACTGCCCTGCAGTTTTGTTAATTTGTCGAAAACAATAAATATATTAAACAAAAAAACAAACAAAAAAAAAGTCTTTCTGACTGATTGGATCTTTAGGAGAAAATAGATTTTCTAGAGTTCTGAAGGTTTTTATTCATTTCAACCTGAAAACTGATAAAAAGTTAAATATTTTTAAAATGATCAAAATGTGTAAAAACCAGAAGCTGCAGCTGTCCTGGATGATCTGAATGTTTAGATGTTTGAATGGATGAAATAGTCCAGAGGATGAAGGAAGAAGTTAAAGACCAAAAACATCCAGAAGCAACTTGAAGAAGAAGAAACAGGAGGACAATATTGCTGAATCAGCATTCACACAATGAAAACATCTGGACTCACCGAGCCTTTCTGCAGTTCCTCACAGCTGGAACCAGTCTCAGTCGTCCTGATTCTGATGTGTTGTACTTCTCCAGGTCCAACTCATCCAGAACCTCTGACATCTGCAGCATGAAGGCCAGAGCTGAACAGTCAGTCACTGAGAGCTTCTTCCCTGAATCCAGCAGCCGTTGGATCTCCTGATAAAATGAGAGATCGTTCATCTCCATCAGACAGTAGAAGATGTTGATGCTTCTGTCAGGAGAGATTCTATCAGTGTCCATCTGCTTCAGGTTGGTGATGATTCTCTGGATGGTTTCTGGACTGTTCTCTCTCTGACCCAGCAGATCTTCTAAGAGGTTCTGGTTGGACTCCACAGTGAGACCATGAAGGAAACGGACAAACAGGTCCAGGTGGCCATTTTCACTTCTGAGGGATTTCTTCATGACTTTCTTCATAAACTCATCTAGAGATGTTTCTCTGTATTTTTCTCCCAGGAACGTCTGGATCACCTCTGACTTCCTGCTGGTGAAACAGTGGAGCATGTAGACTGCAGCCAGAAACTCCTGGACGCTCAGATGAACAAAGGAGTAGACGGAGATGTTGTTCACTCCTCTCTCTGTTTTAAATATTTCAGTGAAAACTCCTGAGAACAACGCAGCATCTTTGATGTTGATGTCACACTGATTGAGGTCTTTGTCATAGAAGATCAGGTTTCCCTCCAGCAGCTGATCAAAAGCCAGTCTTCCTAGAGACTCAATCAGCTTCCTGTTCTCTGGACTCCAGATAGATTTTGTCTTTTGTCCTCTATCATACTTTTCCTTCTTGATTTTGAGTTGAACCTTCAGGAACTCTATGTACATCTCAGTCAGGGTCTTGGGCAGATCTCCTCCCTCTCTGGTCTCCATCAGATCCTCCAGAACTTCAGCAGTGATCCAGCAGAAAACTGGGATGTGACACATGATGTGGAGAGTTTTTGATTTCTGGATGTGGGAGATGATCCTGTTGGCCTTCTCTTCATCATCTCTGAATCTCTTCCTGAAGTATTCCTCCTTCTGGGGGTCAGTGAACCCTCTGACCTCTGTCACCATGTCAACAAACTTTGCTGGGATCTGATTGGCTGCTGCAGGTCGTGTGGTTATCCAGAGAAGAGCAGAAGGAAACAGTTTCCTCCTGATGATGTTTGTCACCAGAACATCCAGTGATCTGGACTCTGTAACATCAGTCAGGATCAGATTGTTGTTGAAATTCAGATCAAGTCGACTTTCATCCAGACCATCAAAGATGAACAGAACCTGAAACGTTTCAAAGCTGCTGATTTCTTTGGTTTTAGTGAAGAATTTATGAATCAGTTCTAATAAACTGAACTTTTCTTCTTTCAACATATTCAGCTCTCTGAAAGTGAATGGAAATATGAAATCAATGTTCTGGTTGGTTTTGCCTTCAGCCCAGTCCAGAGTGAACTTCTGTGTTAACAGTGTTTTCCCAATGCCAGCCACTCCCATGGTCATCACTGTTCTGATTGGTTGATCTCCTCCAGGTGGGGTTTTAAAGATGTCTTCTCTTCTGATTGTTTCTTGTTTCCTGGATGCTGTTTCAATCCGTCTGACCTCATGTTCCTGGTTGACCTCTCTAGTTAACCCCTCTGTGATGTGGAGCTCTGTGTAGATCTGGTTCAGAACGGTTTTATTTCCATGTTCAGCGACGCCTTCAGAGAGACTCTGGAACTTCATCTTCAGAAACTCTTTAAGGTCAGGCTGATACTGAGCAACAATATCTGAAAAAACACAGAAAAACAAACAAAATAAAAACAATTTGCAATATTCTAACAAGTAACTGGACTAATAAAGTGGCCAGTTTGGTTCTTCTACATAAACTATGAAGGAAACATAATTCAATAACTAGAGAAAACTCAATGAAAGTTATTCCAACGTCAGTCTCAGGGCCGGCCCAAGGCAAAAGCAAACTAAGCAGCCACTTAGGGCCCCAGGGCCACCAAGGGGCCCCTCAGTGAAGCTGATTTTTTTAAAATAATTTTTTCTATGTCATCACAACAACAAAAACACACAATTTCAACATGAAGTGATTTGTTTTTCCAATATTTTTGATAATGTAGAAATCATTATTTTATAGACAAAAGAAAAAAAGAAATTGCTCTTGAAGCCCCCTGGTGGTCGCGGTAGGTACTGCACGCTTCACCGGTAACATGAGCTGCTGTGCAGAGTGGATCCAAACGTCCAAAGCTCCGGTCAGAAGATAAGTTGGCAAAACAATGTCTCAAAAAAGGACTTATTCTTCAGGGAGAAAGAAAAGAAGATTCACCTGGTATAAATTTAATTCTTCAGCTTTTGGAGTTATGCTTAAGAGAAATTAATTTAATCAAAGAATGTCATGAATATGTGTGTAGGGCTGCACCGATTGCAGTTTTCTGGCCGATTACCAATCTTTAAAAAACCTGACCTGCCCATATTGATTTTGGCCGATAACATTGTTTTTGTCTGAAATTTTGCTAAATACAGGAAGAAAGTCAGTGAGTTGGCAACAGTGGAGTGAATATTGTTAACTGTAAACATTCAGACACGACCTGGTGGGCCGATCTGTCAGTCAAACCTCTCACTGCAGAGCAGAAGAAGATCGAGGCCGATTTTTAAAACTTTGCTGACGAAAATAAGATCAGGGGATAAGATGGGCTTCACATGTAAGTATTAGCAGATCACAATCTTCCAAAATTAAGGAAATCGGTGCCCAGAAATCGACTGGCCTATAAATGTATCCTATATTATACATGCATAAGATATAATGTAAACAGCACTGTCAGAGATGCAATACGTTTATAGCAGGTGAGCGAATGATCAAACATTCTAACTGTTGATTGCAGTTAGTCGACATTGTTAGCAGAAACAAAGGGCCCCATGGAGGCTTGGGCCGGCCCTGGTCAGTCTACAGTCTGTAATCTTCTTTTGTCAACCACTAAAACCTTCAGGATGCAGCCCCCATTGAGTGAACTGGAAACTCAGTTCCTATCTGACTGTGAAGTGTCTGCAGTATTAGCAGTACATGATGCTTTGACCAAAGATCAGGGTGATGTTTTTGTTCAGGTAACAGTTATTTGGCAATCAATTTGAGAACGTGTCGACGGAACATTAAAAGTCTGGACAACTCCTTAATGTCACTTTCTATTGAAACATAGAAACCTTTAGTTACACAGTGATTATTAATAAAACATAGCTGAGTTTAACTAATGTTACCTTGTATGTCACTTCTGACCTGTTACTGTTTTTAGAAGTTCAGCAGGGAGTTTGTAGCTGAGGTCGTTTTATTTCCAGGGTTTCCCCCAGAAATCCTGTTCAGCCCGGTGGTCGGGGCGCCGAGGCGTCCACCATGTTTTTGTATTAAAAGATGTTAAGTTGACCAGAAACGTAAAAATATTACTGAATAATTATTTGTTACAGGACAACATCACCAGTGAAATGATATTTAAAACCACAGCTATCGAGTCCTAAAAACAACAAAAGAAAAAAAATTATTAAAATGAATATCAATTATTTGCACTTCTGTTAAATCCAAATTAAGTCCATAAGACCCCTCAGGCCTTCAAGGGGGCACATAAATGTTACCTTGTAACACAGACCATAGATATAGAAATGTAACCTTTGTTTATTGAGATTATCAATGCTGCTCAATTTGATTTAATGGTTTCAACATACAAAAATTCAAAGATTTGAAATTATTTAAAATCCTTAAGATTTTAAATTATTTAAAATCCTTAAGATTTTAAGGAGCTGGGAAGTTTACTTTGTAGCAGTACATGATGCTTTGACCATCATGCACTGGTGGTCAACAAACAATCTTCATAGTTAGATTGTTTGGTTACCATAGCAACAATCTGATGCGTTTTTAATGAGTGCCACAGTAGATCACATTAAAGATGCTCAAAGCAGTGAGAAAATACGTGGAATTGTCCTTTAGTCATTTCCCAAATTGGATTCTCAAATTTTCCAGCAGAACCTTAAAGGCCTGGTGTAATAACCAATAAAAGTAGAACAAAAATCCTTTTCAAGGTCAGAATAACCATGTTGGCAGCTGGGCAATTTGCTGACCTATAACTTTTGCCACCTCTCTATTTTTATTTTATTATACACTTTATTTCTGTTATGCTAAACGTAACGTTAATATCAACCAATACCCGATTGCTGCTCTCCTTTCTGCTATTTCATTCCCCTTAACATCATAATGTGCTGAAACACAAATAACATTATCTGTAGAAATAATCAAATTGATTCTATGAAGTGTTTGTTTTATTTAGAGCTGATGACATGTTATGCTGCAACATGACCCTTCAGAGTAAGAGTCTTCACTTATAATTTTAAAAACAAACAAAATAAAAAGTCAAATTTATACATTTATCTTGTGTCCATTTTTTGAACAGCCTCAAATTAAATGAGGACTTTATTAAGCCCAGTTACCAAGACATAAGTTCCAGTTACTCCAGCTGGATTCAGTTGAAACAACTGACCACAAAAACACTTTTAAACCTTAAATCTCCAAATATCAACTAAAGACGTGGATCTGGTTCCACAGAGACGATAAAATGAAGTTCTGATTGGAGATGTTCAGTCTCACCTGGAGCACAGCTGCTCTGATTGGCTGTCAGAGGTCCAGATCCTGTTCTGGGTTGTTTCCCATACTGGGGGCAGCTGGTCAAGACCGGATCCATCAGAACATTCTGAGACAAACCACAGCAGGATGGAGGCTCCTCCTCACCAAAGCTGCTCCTGTGAAGACATTTCTTCATCACTGAAATAGTTCACTAGCAACAGGCTGGAGCTGAAGATGTTCATGAAGGTCCACAATAAACAAGGGACCAGAAACTGGGTCAGAACAGAACCTCAGAACATCAATGATCTCTGGTTTTTAGTAGTTCATTGAATTATATTTGGTATCATGACTGATGCCAGTGTTCCCAGTCTGGAAGATGCTGGGTTTCACTGCTTCAGTGGGTTTACAGACAATCTGAATTGTTGCTCTTCACAAGTTTGGTTGTTTTTGTTTTCATGCAACATTTTAATCCATATTAATTCATTCAGACTTTCATTTAAACTCTACTGATTTACTGACCAACATCCTTCATGTCCAACTTTAAATTAATAAGTAAGAAAATTAAGTTACTGTTTATTAAAACACTGAGATCAACCAGTTAATATCATTTAGATTTTATCTCTATAAAGTCACATCAATCAGTTAGAAACTGGTTTCTTACTTTCTGTCTGAGGGTCCAGGTTCATTACTGAAGTCTGGAGGATCACCTTTGGACCGATCACTCCTCATAGATGGACTGGTGGGTCCTGGAGGTTCTGCTCTGTCCTTTTTCAGATCCAGATCTTCCATCTTCTGGCCTTTTGGAGAGAGAAACCAGAACCAGTCAGTCCCAGTGATCCAGTTCCAGTAACTGTCCTGTGAAGCAGAAAGCTGGTTCCCATCATGTGTTCAGAGGATCAGAGTGAATCAGGTGAATGAATGAGTGAACATTTCCTATGAACTAGTGAACTTATTTAGCTCCCACAGTGGACTTGAACGCATCATGACTCTATTGTATCTCTCTATGGAGGGAGTTGGTGTGCAGAAGGTTCTGAGGGAGCAGCAGCTCAGGTCGGGTCCACAGCTCTCCTCCAGACAGAACCGGGACCAGCTGGGGTCTCAGCAACATGTCAGCCTCTGTGTGCAGCTCCGCAGGATTTCCTCTCAGCTAAAGAGTCACTTTTCGAAAACCACTTTGATACTTTGATATATATCCTTTACTATTTAAATAATAAACCATCCTATTGTTAATCATTCTTTCCATTATTTTACATAAATTGGATGTTAAAGCTATTGGTCTGTAATTTCCTGGGTTTGAATTATCTTTTTCTGGTTTTGCTATTGGTATTATAACTGATTCCTTCCAGTTCACTGGTAGTTTTCCCTCCTCCCAAATTTTATTATATAATTGCAGTAATATATCTTTTGATTTTTCACTAACTTGTCTTATCATTCTATAACAAATCTGATCTTTACCTGGTATGTATTTTTTGTCTTCCTGAGTGCAGAATTCAATTCAGCTTTTGTGAATTCAACATTTAACAAATTATTTGTTTCTTCAACATTCTCTAATAACTCTTTATATTTAAGTTTTGTATTTTCTCTCCCTTTCCTTCCCTCTTCACTTATATTATTTGAACTATGAACTTTACTAAATGTTCTTGCCAATATTTCAACTTTATTTTCATCTCTTACTATATTTATATTATCCATTTTTAATATAGGGTATTCAAACTCTTTCTTTATGCCATTCATTCTTTTAATTATTTTCCAAATTTTTTCTATTTTGGTTTCTCTCCCTATTGTACTACAGAAATTCCTCCAATATTCTCTTTTTGCATTCTTAATAGTTCTTCTTACCATTGCTTGCTTTCTTTTATAATCAATTAAATTATTATAAATAGGGTTACCTTTTAATACCTTAAATGCTTTATATCTTAACTTTATTGCTTTTTTACATTCATCTGTCCACCATGGCACCATTTTCTTATCATTTCTACATCCTGTTTTCTTTATTGAATTATCTGCTGATTCCATAATTATTTTGCAAATTTCTAAATTGACATCATTTATATCCATTGTCATATCTACTTTCTCTAAGTTTATTTGACTCAAGTACCTAAATTTAATCCAGTCTGCTTTATTAAAATTCAGTTTTTTATTTACCTTTATATTCTTATTTATATTTAATCCTACCTTAACTACGATGGGATAATGATCACTACCTATTGTTGTATTTTTATCTATGAACCACTCGCATATACCAGCTAAAACATTTGAAACAATTGTTAAATCAATAACTGATTCCATCACTGTTCTTACATTGATTCTTGTTTCCCTCCCATCATTAATACATACAAGATTTTTCATTTCCATTTTTCATTTCCATTAATTCCATTAATTCTATAACTTTTCCATTTTTATCATTACTTTTACCCCACAATGTACTATTTGCATTAAAATCCCCACACCAAATTACTTTCCCTTCCAAATATGCCATTAACTCCTCCATTATTTCAATTGATAATGTTTTGCATGGATTATAAAAATTTATTATTTTAAATTTACTTTCTTGTTCCCATATTTCAACTACTATATATTCAAGTTCTATTCCTTTCCCTAATACCTGATATTGTATCCCTTGTTTTATAAATATTGCACATCCTCCTCCCCCTCCTTCCTGTCGATCTCTTCTTACACTATTATATCCTTTAATCACAAAATCTAATGTTGTTTTTAACCATGTTTCCTGAACACAAATAATTTCTGGTTTTTCCTCAAGACTATCAACATAACCTTTAAGTTCCTGTCCGTTAGCAATTAAACTTCTTGCATTCCATTGTAATATTAACATTAATTATTTTCAGCTGGTGGTCCTGGTCTCCCATCCTCCTCCAGCTTTTTGTTTATGTTCTCCCATGATCCCTCTTTAATCCCCAAAAACTTTTCTGCTCCTCTCACTATTATTTTGATTTTCTCAGTTTTATGCTTGGCTTGGTCAGTGCAGTTGATAACATATGCTACAACTAATATTAATTTTTCTACTGACACTGTCATATTTTCTTCTAATTGCACTTTGCTTTGCTGTGGGATTTGGTTCACTGTTTGTTCACTCTTTCTTGTTGTCTGTTCCTTCACATTTTTAACAGCTTCTGCATAACTAATGTTTTTGGTTGTTTTAATCTGAATGATTTCTTTTGCCTTCTTCCTCACCTCACATCCTCCATACGTAACTCTATGTTGCCCTCCACAGTTACAACATTTTTCTTGTGCTTCTTCTTTACATTCCTCTAATTTGTGATCTTCACCACATTTTGGGCATCTCTGCTTCCCTTTACAAACTGCTGCTATGTGTCCATACCTTTGACATTTGAAACAACGAAGTGGTGGAGGGATATAAGGTCTGACCTGAAAACTTGAGATAACCTATTTTGATGTTTTGTGGCAAATCCTTCTCTTCAAATTCAATGAGGATGGACAAACTTCCTACTCTTTCTCCATTTATTGTTCTTGACAACCTCTTCAAGTTATTCACTTTTACACCTACAATATTCCTCTTAATTTTATCAAGATCTTCATTCTAGAGGGATCCCATAAATCACTCCTCTAGTTTTTTTTATTTTCGCCCACAATTTTTTTCTCCAACAGTTTTTTTTACATATATTATCCACATTTAAAGTCTTATTTTTTTGTTCTTCATTTTTACAAACTACCAATAGATTTCCATCTCTCAAAATCTTCCCCATTTCAACATCTCCGATTTTCTTTTTTACTTCTCTTGACACCACAATGGGGCTGATGTTATTCTGTTCTTCTTCATTCTTAAGTTTTAATATTATTTTAACTTCCTCCCTCACAACTTTCCTCCTAACTATCCTTTCTTCTTCTGAACTACTTCCTTCCAGTTCTCTTTTATTTCCTTGAATATCACTAATACCCTTTCCTTCATCTATTTTATGTCTTTCCCGTCCTCTCCCTCTTCCTCTCCCCACTGGCGTCCACCCTTCAAAATCCATGTCTTCCTCATTTCCTGTCTCCATTTTCAGACAAACCGTTCACATACCAGTTTATGCCAAATCCGCCTTTTCCAACTCCGATATGCGTTTTCGTTTAGCCGCGCTCACAACCTCAACCCATGAGAAAATTCTTCTTCCTCTTTGTAGGGTTATTTGCCGGTTGCCAAAAAACGTTCATCAACGTACATTCACTGATTTGTCTTTTTCAACGCCAGATGCTACCGACATTCTTCCAGCGTCCTTCGAGCCCGGAAGCCGGAAACCACGTCATTAACTTTTTTTATTTATTTATTTATTTATTGAACAAACTGTATACAAAGTCTCGATGAGGTGCAAGAACATTGCAACATAGGTAGAAAAATTAAACAAAAACAAGGGGCTAAGACTAAAGACAAGCACATAAAACATTAAGGCAAATGAATAATAATAGAGCAGGATTTTAAAACAAAAGAAAAGTTGAGATACTGGCAGTTACTTTTCTTGCAGAAACAGATTTCAAAAGTTTCAGTGAGGTGAAATAAAGTTTAAATTGGTTAAGAAAAAAATCAAAACAAGGAGTAGAACCTCTCCATTTACAGCAGTGTATGTGATATTTAACAAGTAAAAAGATAATATTAACCATGTCAGATATTTTACTATCAAGGCCATCAATATAATATAAAATGTGGGTGATGGTTATCTCAGGAATGTCATCAATTTTAAGGGACAACCAATTTTTAATGTCGCTCCATAGTTTAAAAGAAAAGGGACAGGAAAAAAAAAGATGATTAAGGGATTCTTCTGGACAATCACAAAAGGCACAACATGCTGAATCAAATTTAAATCTTTTGTGCAAAAATTCAGCCACTGGGTAAAAATTGTGAGAAATTTTGAAGTGAGTTTCTTTAACCTTTGGTGAAATCGGCCATTTTACGTACTTGGAGAACGCATTCTCAATTATAGACAGATTGGTTGTTATCAAGATATTATTATTGTAATCATTAAATAATTTAGATTTGAAGGCAGTCACAAGCAGAACATTGTTGCACTTTGTATCAGTCACACTATATTCTCCAATTTTTAATTTGGGTAAAGATGAAGTGACATTTGAATATCTTAAGGTGTTTTGGATGAGATGGATCAGAGCTACAGGGATAAATTTACATACTTTTAAATATTCATTACAAGAACAGTTCAGATCAAATTTGTTAGTGAAATCTCTATGATTTAACAACATACCATTACTATCCATTAAGTCAGTTACAAATAAAATACCTTTTTCATACCAGTCAGTTTTAAAAATAGATTTTCTATTTATCAATATTGATCTGTTATTCCACACTACAGATCCATGTGGGGTAAAGTTGTGGGTAAATATCATTTTCCAAAAATGTAAAACTTGCTTGTGAAAATTAGACAGTGTAATATTAATCTTGGTTAATTCAAAATCACATTTAAGCAGGAAATCCAAGCCACCGAGTTTATTAAATATAGATTTAGGGATATGAAACCAGATTGAGTTGGAATGAGACAAATAGGTCTTCAGCCAATTTATTCTAAATGAGCCAATCAAAGCCTCAAAATCTAATGCTCTAATTCCTCCTTTATCATAATCTTTAATAAGATCAGATCGTCTTAAATAGTGAGTTTTGTTTCTCCAGATAAATTGAAAGATTATTGAATTGGCTTTCTTAATATTCTTGTCAGAGATAAAAGCAGAATGGCACGGGTAAATTAATTTGGACTCTCCTTCAGCTTTGGACAGAAGTGTTCGTCCAAAAATAGTCAGATCTCTAGTTAACCAATGACTCCAGGATCTCTTCATACCATCCAAGCAACTACAAATGTTTTCCTCCTCTCTTCTAATAATGTCTTTTGAAATCAGCATTCCCAGATATTTAACCTCGGACTTAACTGTAATGGAGGCAACAGACGTCTCAGAGCTGGAATGGATCGGCAAAAGTTCACATTTATCAATATTGAGAGACAAACCAGATGCACTAGAAAACATTGAAATAGATTTTAGTGCAACATCTACCATAGTTTTATCTCTTAGGAAAATTGTTGTATCGTCAGCAAATTGACTAATCTTGAATTCCTTATCAAAAATTTTGATACCATGCAAATTTGAATTTTTCATTATTAGTAAGGTTTGCATTTGAGTTGTTAATATAAATAATTTAGGTGAAATTGGGCAGCCCTGCCTGATTCCTCTTGAAATAGAGAAACTAGGGGTCAAACTCGTTCCCAGGGAAACGGAGCTACTTATATCAGTATAAAATAATCTGATTATACTACAAAATTTTTCCCCAAAGCCAAAATATTTTAAGGTTTTTATTATAAAGCAGTGTTCCAGTGAGTCAAAAGCCTTGAAGAAATCCAGGAATAAAATAAAACTCTCACCATCAATAAAGCTACGATAATCAATCATATCAAAAATCAGTCTAGTGTGATGATGGATATTTCTTCCCTTTAAAAATGCTGATTGGCATTCATTAATTATTGTTCCTAATCCACTGTTTAAGCGATTGGCATAAACAAGAGCTAAAATTTTATAATCTGTACATAACAGAGTGATGGGTCTCCAATTGTTTAAAGATAAAGGGTCTTTGTTGGCTTTGGGGATCAGAGTAATCAGACCTCGTTTCATGGTGGGAGAGAGATTATTGTTTGAAATACATTCCAGCAGGGCCTCAAATAAAAGTTTTCGTAAATCTTTCCAAAAGAAAGTATAAAATTCAGTGGTTAACCCATCAAGGCCTGGAGATTTATCCTTTGTCAGTTGTTGTATCGCTACGTCAAGCTCTTCGATTCTTAAGTCATCTTCCATAAGGTTTTTATAATCAAGGTTCATTTTTTCATCAGATTCCTGGATTTCATCAAAAAAAGATTGGCAATTGGATTCTGAATACTTAGAGCAATAAAGATTACTATAAAAAAATTTCTAATTGCTACATTTACTAAATCCAGGTCTTCAGTGATGCTACCATTAATAATTAGTTTCTGAATCTTCTTTTTGGACTGTCTCTGCTTCTCAAGATTAAAAAATATGAAGAGTTTTTTTCACCATCTTCAATCCATCGAGCCCTAGAGCGAATGAAAGCCCCCCTTGCTTTATCTAAAAAAACATCATCTAGTTGAGATTTGAAACTATCAAGCTGACTCAGCTCTTCAGACGATAAAACTGATTTTGAACATAGAGAATTTATATTGCTTATAAGTTGGGAATGTTTCTGTCTCCTCAGCTTTGAAGCAATTTTGCCTGCCTTTATTGCTGTTGTCCTAACATTAAATTTAAACCACTCCCACTTATTTAAGGGCGACAGATCCATTACTGAAATATCTTCAATAAGGTCCAGGACTTCTGAACAGAAGGTTTTATTATTCAGTAGATTACTATTAAACTTCCAAGTTACGTTTGAAGGTAGTTTTGATTTATTCAGAGAGAGAAACAAGGTAACTGAACAATGATCTGTTAAAGGAGCTGCTGAGATTTCACAACTTGAAATATTATTTACCAGATTATGAGGGATTAACCAGTAATCTAGCCTGGAGCATTGGCCATTTCCCGAAGGGTTGAACCAGGAGTATTGTCTGATATTAGGATTTCTAATTCTCCAGCAGTCTGTCAAATTTGTATTAGAGATTAAATTTACAAAAATACCATCATAAATATGGTGTTGTCCCCGAGAGGGCAGACGATCAATGGATCCATCTGGAGCTACATTAAAATCTCCTCCCAAGATAACCTGATCAGTGGAATATTTTATTTTCCATTGTTTTATCTTCACTCCGAGGTCAGTAAAAAATATACTATTCATTGCTTTACTGTTGTGTCCATATACACACACCAAAATGATCTTATTTCCATCAATCTCCACTATTACAGTTACCCAGTAGCCATTTGTATCACTGATATGATCCAACAAAGAACCTGGGAATTTATAAAACATAATCACAACCCCAGCTGAATGCGACGGACCATGACTAAAATAAATTTGATCCCCCATTGAAGTTTCCAGAATTTAGCTTCCTCACTTGATGAATGAGTTTCTTGCAGAAAAAAACAGTTTGCCTTTTGCTCTTTGCAATAAAGATAAATAGCCTTACGTTTGACAACATTTTTTAAACCCCTAGTATTAAGTGAAAGTAAGGATAACATGCAAAAAACACAGTAGTTGTGCAAAAACTACTCAGAGGAACGTTGAGCAGGAACGAGATAACATAGCTAATAATAGCTAAATGGAATAGTGCAATAGCCCTTTAAACAAATACAAACATAATATACCATACCAGTGAAAGTAAAGAAACATGGCGGTGTAATTAGTCCGGGTCCACTCTTCGATTATCGATCAGGGCGAAACCTTCCTGTATATTAGAGCCTGCAAAAACAACACCTCTCACTCCGCCATCTTGGAACCTCCCCCCAGGTGGAGTTTAACTAGTTAATAGATGGACTGCTGGATGTAAAGGCTGCCATTTTGAAAGCTGCTTTGGTGCAAGTGACTCAATAAATAAACTTTGTTATCATAACAGCCAAAGTTTGACTGAATTCTTCTTTCCACACCTTTAGACTGAGAGCCATTAGTTGATCTTTGTAAGTGAGTAAAAGTAAACAAAAACTAATGGAGAACAACTTCAGCTCTACATGCAACAAGTTTGAAATTAATTCATCATCTCTTCTTCTTCTGGTGGTTTGGAAGTGACGTTCATATTTCATTTGTTTTCATGTCATGATTGAAGGAAAATGGCAGCTGAGATCCTTCCTGGTGAGATGAGCAGAACCTCAGAGCATTAAGAAAAGCATTTGGGTCTCACAGGTTGCTGGTTCCATCACTGAGTTTGGCTTCGTTCTTTCCTCATTTAAAGCAAAACAGAGCAAGAAGCTTCTGGATTCAAACAAACGACGACTTCAGTGTTTCTGGTTGGAGCTGGACATCTATGAATATAATAATTATTCATCTTTAATTCTGGTTGCATTCAAAAGGTCCAGCTACTCTGAAGTAAAAACAACTTCAACTCCTTTACTTCCATGTTTTCCTCTCTTTGTATCCACAGTGATCTGAACCGTGAAACTCTGAGGTCAGATTTGAACTTTTTCAGGTTTTTCTCTGTTTTCAGCTCATTTACAGCCAACATTTTACTGCAGGAAATAATTTCAGGAAGGAACCAGAAGATTCAGGACTCTGGGAGTTGTGACTGTAACCGACCTGAACACTGAGGCCCCAGAGCGCCCCCTGCAGGATCTGCTCCACCATCTCTGTTTCCAGCAGCAAATCAATCATCTGTTAGTCCAGACAGAAAAGCTGAAGCTGTCAATGAAGCTGAGCAGCAGAAACCCAGAAGAACTGGAAGCATCAGCAGGAGATGAACTGGACCACTAGGACCACTGATGCTGCAGCTGAGGAAGAGGAGGACGATGAAGGTGAAGATGCCATCCTCACACTTCCTGTTTATCAACCCAAGAAAGCAGAAAATCAGCTGAAGAAGAAACGTGAGGAGCGAGAGTCGTCCTGCGCCCTCTAGTGGCTGATTGGACTACTGCACTGGGAGAACTGGACCTTGACGCTACTGCAGCTGCAGTTTTAACAGCTACATTAAAACTTAACCTTTCAAATCAAACCACATATTTCTTTACTACAATATTTCTTCATTGCTCCTTTAACAATAAAACTTAATACATATCTTGTGTTTTTATTAAACCTTTATATCCGTGTTTTCAGAGTCCAGGTGTAATTTATTAGAGAAACTCAACATCTGCTTTATTATAAAAACATTTTCTTTCTACTTTACTTTAAAAAAAACAAAACAGTTGTATATAACAAAAATAAAAACAGTGATATCTAACGTATTATTTCTTCACTGTCTGGTTGTCGATTCTCAGTTGGAGAAAATAAATAAAACAAAACATAAAATATATCATTGACAAATATTTAACATTTTCGTTTGTAATTTTCGACAAATAAAAAGTTTGCATCTGCACTTGTGATGGACAGGCCATACAACACTATTATTATTATTATGTAAGTCCCCAGAGTCGTTCTCATTTGGGCCATCAGTGAATTTCTAGGAGACCAAATGAAACATTTGGGGTTTTTTTGACTCCAGAAGTTCAACCTCCAGGTTTTCCATCGCTGATTGTTGCTGCAAACTTCAGCGGACAATCGATCAATTGATCACAGCTGCTGTGGCTCACATCCCACCCACAACGAGAAACGTGGTAACATCAGGAAATAGAAAGAGCTCTTATTTTGACAAAAATAAATGATGTTAAAAATGTTTATTTGCAGGTTTATTCAGACAAATTATACATCTGTCAAGAAAACAAAGCAGTCCGTTAATTAAACAAATAACATCCATCAGAACAATGAGGCCAATCCTTTGTTACAAGATCTCATCCATGCTGTTACATTCATTACTTGGTTGGCGTTTTTGGATATTCATGTCAGAAATATGTTGTGTTTTTCTGGAGTTCAGTGGGATTTTGGTCAGGGGTTGTTGGACAAGTGTTGAAACCTGGAGATACAACAGTCTAAAGTAGACGTCCTGAAACAGTTAATAAAGTACCATGAAAGAACAGGAACCTAGTAAAAAACACAACAGAATAATAATATGAAAACATTAACTATCTGATAAACTCAATTTCCCAACAATAACTATGATGCAAAAGTTATTTATATATTTTCATGGAAATATACTATTTCCAAGCACTGTTCAGGTAAAATCACTCAATCAGGTTTATTCATATATTGTGCATAATATAGCGAGAGCTCATAGGACAATCAGTAATGAAGCAAGTCTGGATGCAAAGCACTGCCAAGCAAAAACTACACATGGGTTTTATGCAAGGTTATGGGATGGCAGCTGTGGAAAACAAACTTCCAACCTTGTACATGAAACCCAAATAGTTCTTTTGGTGAGAGTTCATAAGCATTTCATATAACATGACTAGCAGATGTGACCTTATTGTAATTTTTCCATCACAATATATATATCTATATTTATTTTTTTTTTCAGATAAAAGATGGATGTTCCTGAAAACTGCTCTAAGATCAGAGTTTCTGTGGGACATCCAGTTCTAAACTGGTTCAACTGGTTTCTGTGATGGAAGCTGAAGTTTCTCTCCAGTTTCCAGTAAAGCATCTTTTTCTCTGAGGAGCTTTGAGGAACATTTTCATGTCAACAGAAGGAAGAAGCAGCAGAGAAAAGAGGGTTGAAGTGTCTTTCATGGCTTCAAAGCTGAACTGGAAATGATTCCCATGTTTCCATTCTCAGACCATTTCTGGTTCCAGGATGAAAATGAACCAGAGAGAAAAAAGATCAACTTTCCAGTTGAATCCAGTTCAGATCAAAACTCCATCAAGCCTCTAAATGGAGCCCAGTTTGAATTGGATTTTTATTGATCCAAAGAGACAAACAATATCAGACACTAAATGACAGACAAGAAAAAATAAACAGGAGGAAAATCTTGGAGGTCAGAGGTCATCATCATGATCCAGTCAGAGTCTCTTTAGACTCAAACTGCTGCAGCTTCAACCTCCGAGGATCAGCAGGACACAGAGATCATTCTCTACTTTACAGAGATCAGAACCTGCAGAGAGAAGAAGGAAGGAGAGATCAGATCAGTGAGTGTTTCCAGACTCTCTCCAGCAGCAGTCAGTGACGCAGCACATCCACTAGATGGTTTCCAGGCTGCAGTCAGACTGATCTCAGAGCTGTGACCAAAATGAACCTGATCAGTTGTTTCCTGTTGAACTGAGAGAACAATCAGATCTGAGATCAGATCTGCTGCTGCCACAGTTTGATGAATGAGGACCACTGACTGTCTCTAGACATGTTGGACGGCTGGACGCTGGAGTCCAGCTGGACTTCCTGGAGACATGGACACAGCAACAACACTCATCTTCACACCCACACAAACACAGGAACACAGCAAGCTGCTGCTCCTCTGATTGGCTGATTGCTGTCTCTGTGTCCAATCAGGAAGCCTGAACCATTCTCCTCCCACTGAGACGCTGCAGCTTTACTGGGAACACTGGATCTTTGCTTTGATGCTAACTGGGTTTAGTTCAATATGCTAACAGGAGATGAAATCACTACAAACATTTACTTACTTTAGATCATCTACAAGATCCTTCAGCTGCTGAACATCTGAATCCTTCAGGTTGTTTTCTCCCAGGTCCAGTTCTTTCAGATGGAGGCTGTTGGACTTCAGAGCTGAAGCCAAATAATCACAGCTGATCTTTGACAACCTGCAGTCAAACAATCTGAATAAAGAATAAAAGATGAGCTGAACCAACAGGATGCAGGTTAACCAGTCCAACAGAACCAGTTAAAGATTCTCATGAATATTAATGCCAACAAGCTGCTGCTTCAATAAAGACCTGCTGACTTCAGAACCAGAACCAGAACCAGAACCTGGTACTGGGTCGTGTTGTGTTGGAGGATTTTAGTCAGTAAAATCATTCCAGGTTCTGATTAAAGTGTTGAAGCATCAATCATTGATTATTGATTTGTTCCTGTCAGATTCCAGGATTCACTTTTCTAGACTGGGTTGAATGACCTTTGACCTGCTTCACATGAGGGGGATTTCTACACACCGGGGGTCCGAATGCTGTCCTGTTCTGACCTCAGGTCAGCAGGTCCAACTCAGTTACACAGAGGGACTAAATTAAACTCTGGATCCAAGTCCAGGAACAAACTCAGAAAATATTGATTAGAACAGAAGAAATGAACTTTGATTTATGATCAATTATAAATAATTATTCACAGAAATATCAATAATTATATTATTTAAATACCTCAATTTCTCCAGTCTGCAGCCTTCAGTCTGTAGAAAACCACAGAGCTCCTTCAGTCCAGAACCTTCCATGTTGGTTCCGTTCAGGTCCAGTTCTGTCAGATGGGTCGGTTTGGACTTCAGAGCTGAGAACAGAGAAGTCCAGCTGGTCTCTGACAAACTGCAGTGATTCAATCTGAATAAAGAATAAAAGATGTGAGCTGAACCAACAGGATGCAGGTTAAAACTGAAATATGAACAAATAAATAATAAAAATGTAGAAAATTAATTTCCCTGAATGTAAAAGAAACTTGATGAACTGATTCCAACATCTGATCCAGTCAAACTGGTTTAAAGAGTCCAAACCAGCAGAACCAGAACATTTGATCAAAATAGAAACTCAAAGTTTTTCTAAAAGTTTCTCAGGATCTTAAATTCAGTCGGATGTTTTTTCTCTCTCCATGTTTCCTTCCAGACTCTGTATTATCTGACTGCTCTGTACCATCATTTATCTACAGATATTTTATGTCTCCAGTTTTTGTTCATTAAATTATTAATAATGTTTTCTTGCTGGTTGTATTTTAACTGCAGCTCATTGATAATTATGACAGATGTAAACTGGTTTATTTCAATCCGTCTAATTCAGCGTTTTACAATTTCCATTACAGCTCACATTCTGAAAGTTGATCATTTTCTCATTTTGTGCTGATTCAGTTACTGAACTATCAACTAGAAAATATTGAGTCTTTTCTCTGTCAGATTGATGAGGGTCATTTAGTTCAAGTTCTGAATCCTTCATCAGAGATGCTGCAGAAACGGGAACATTATCATAAAGGAACAACAGGATTGTGAAGATGAATCATTTTAAATCTATTTTCCAGGTAAAACATGAGAATGATTTCAATGAACTGATGGAGCTTGTTGCATATAAAACATTATAAAGGTAAGATCTCACTTCCTGTCCTACAAAATAAGAGCTGAATCAAGATGTTTGAACAAAATGACTTAAACACCAAAACCTTCACAAAGTCAGTATTTACTGCAGGACTGTTAATGAATTATCTTTCTATTATTTATGTCTCCTTAATGTCCAGGAACTCTGCCAGAAGACTGTGGTCATCCTGATAGAGTCTGACTGTCACAACAAACTCAGGTTTTCCTCTAAGCTGCTCTCAGTGGTTTGGAGGACGACTGACTTGGAATTTGCTCCATTAGTGGAAATGACACTAAAATGGAAACTCATCACTTGCTTCCTTTTTGTTTTTCTTCCTGCCAACATCAAACTCCTGCATGTGCTGCAGCTCCATATGATCAGGCAGTCAAGTCCACAGAAAACTTCCCTGTTTCTAGGAACCATTTCATCCAGAGTTGGTCGACTTTCTCTGTCCATCTCTGTCAGACTGTGAACCTTTAGTCTGAGCTTGTGGAGAACCTCTCCTAACAACCTGCTTCACATTCATGTGCTGCAGTCTCTGCTGGTTCTGATGTCTGGGACCAGAATATTCATGTCCTGAAGAACCTGCAGCCTGTTGAGCTCAGAGAAAAACTCAGTTGTCTGGATTTTTTCAGATGAAGATGAAGTTGGATTCTGATTGAAGCTTCTGATTCAGCAAATGGATAAAGGGCGATTCCACCTAATTTTAATCAACTATCAGCACCTTTAATCTACTAGAGTTAAAACACTGAACCACCTGGACTCTTTAAACCTGGACTGGATTATTATCAACTAATAGCAGAAGATTTAAAACTAGGTGTGGCATTTGTGGATCTTCAATAAAGGGAGATTTCATCTCAGCCTGAGGACTCTATCCCACATCTCATAGAGACCATTAACAGGTTTGGGGATTTTTCGGGCTATAAAATCAATTTCAACAAATCAGAGGTCATGCCACTAGGCACATTAAAACATCAACCATCTATACCTGCTCCATTTCCTTTCACTTGGTCCTCAGAAGGATTTTCATACCTGGGAATAAGAATTACCCCCTCATTTGACAAAATGTATAAGGCCAATTTCACCCCCTTATTTGAACGGATTCGGTTGGACCTTGAAAGATGGAGAGCACTGCCTCTCTCGTGGTTGGGCCGCGTGTCTCTTCTAAAAATGAATGTCTTGCCCAGACTTTTATATCCCATACAAATGATTCCAGTTCTTTTTCTCCGTAAAACAATTAAGGCTCTAAATGGATGGCTAAGTTCTTTTATATGGGCAGGGAGGAAACCACGCTTAAAAATTTCTACTGTGCCTCCCGTCCGCGAGTGGAGGCCTTGATCTCCCAGACATACGAAGTATCAGATCAGCACTCACATGCGTGCTGCTGCTGATTGGACAGGGGGGCCTGCTTCTCTGTGGCTCGATATAGAAAGCTCTATGTCCAGGTTTCCTTTAAAAAATTTACTTTTTTTGGGAAAAAACTATACTATAAAAACATACTGCAGTAACCCCATTACTATTAACACTGTGAGGGCATGGCAAATGGTCCAAAAACTTGAGGACAGGTTCCAAATTATATCACCTCTTACACCTATTTGTGATAACCCGATGTTTCTACCAGGCACTATGGACTCTGGCTTCAAAATATGGTCAATAAAGGGAATTCGTACGCTTTCTGACTTGATGGAAGGTAACACATTATTATCATTCTCCCAACTATTGGATAAATATGATATTGGGAGGCAGGATTTCTTTCGCTATTTACAAATTAGAGATTTCATACAGAAAAAAACAACACTCGATGTGGACCAAACAATTTCAGTGTGTGAAAAACAGCTTTTTTCCTCCAGGGTAAAAACTTCAATCAAAACCTTTTACAACTTGCTGAAAGAGCTCCCCTTACCAAATACATTTCACCTAAAAGAAGTTTGGGAAAAGGAATTGCAGTGGGCAATAAATCAGGAGGAATGGGATGAGGCGTGGAAGAATGCAAAGTCTTTAAGTATTTGCAATCGGGTTAAGGCCATACAATTTAAAATTTTACACCGTGCGCACATTTCTCCTTCTCAGCGAAGTAAATTCAATGCAAGCCTCTCACCATTTTGTCTGAAATGTAGAGTGGATATTGGTAGTCTTACACATTGTTACTGGTCCTGCAGGGAAATTCAACATTTTTGGCATATAATAAAATGTGAATTAGATAAGATTTTCTCTGTTTGCACACAATTCAACCCATTGTATTTACTACTTGGTTTAACCGACACCAGTATTACTGGTAAATATCAGCGTCAACTCTACAGAATGCTTACTTTTTGTGCAAGAAAATGTGTGGTACTGAATTGGATTTCTGACAAAGCACCAAGTAAATCACAATGGCTAAATATAGTACTGGACTATATATCTTTGGACTATTTGACGAGCAAACTGCACAATAAAGAAAATAACTTTTATAAAGTTTGGGAACCTTTTATTTCTTATGTAGGATTTGAAACTTCGGTTCTTCTTCAGAGAGGATTTGTAATTTGAGGATGTCCGAATTGTAAACATCTGAAATGTTTTGGTATAGACCATTTGTCTTCCATTGCTATTCTTTTTTTTTTTTTCTTTCCCTTCTTTTCTCTTTGATAGGTATGTATATGTATATGTGTGTATGTGTACGCATATGCTCGTATATAGGTATGTAACTTTAAGAGCTGGATTGTTCTCTTGTTCTTGTCTTGTATTGTATTTGTTTGTTTGTCAAAAAGTTAAAAACCAATAAATATAATTATAAAAAAAAAATAAAAAAAAAATAAAGGGAGATTTCATTCTCTCTCTTTCTGCATCTTGACCTTTGACCTGCTTCACATGATGGAGATTTCTACACACCGGGGGTCCGAATGCTGTCCTGTTCTGACCTCAGGTCAGCAGGTCCAACTCAGTTACACAGAGGGACTAAATTAAACTCTGGATCCAAGTCCAGGAACAAACTCAGAAAATATTGATTAGAACAGAAGAAATGAACTTTGATTTATGATCAATTATAAATAATTAATCACTGAAATATCAATAATTATATTATTAAAATACCTCAATGTCTCCAGTCTGCAGCCTTCAGTCTGTAGAAAACCACAGAGATCCTTCAGTCCAGAACCTTCCAGGTTGGTGTAGCTCAGGTCCAGTTCTGTCAGATGGGTCGGTTTGGACTTCAGAGCTGAGAACAGAGAAGTCCAGCTGGTCTCTGACAAACTGCAGTCCATCAATCTGAATAAAGAATAAAAGATGTGAGCTGAACCAACAGGATGCAGGTTAAAACTGAAATATGAACAAATAAATAATAAAAATGTAGAAAATTAATTTCCCTGAATGTAAAAGAAACTTGATGAACTGATTCCAACATCTGATCCAGTCAAACTGGTTTAAAGAGTCCAAACCAGCAGAACCAGAACATTTGATCAAAACAGAAACTCAAAGTTTTTCTAAAAGTTTCTCAGGATCTTAAATTCAGTCGGATGTTTTTTTCTCTCTCCATGTTTCCTTCCAGACTCTGTATTATCTGACTGATCTGTACCATCATTTATCTACAGATATTTTATGTCTCCAGTTTTTGTTCATTAATCTATTAATGATTTTTTCTTGCTGGTTGTATTTTAACTGCAGCTCATTGATAATTATGACAGATGTAAACTGGTTGATTTCAATCCGTCTAATTCAGCGTTTTACAATTTCCATTACAGCTCACATTCTGAAAGTTGATCATTTTCTCATTTTGTGCTGATTCAGTTACTGAACTATCAACTAGAAAATATTGAGTCTTTTCTGTTAGTCAGTAAAAATAACTTGTTTCTTTGTAGCCATTTATTCCGCCAAGTACAACACACGAACAGACGACTCCAACTGAAGAAGAGTACAAAAGCATAAACATATATTCCTAGCACAACAGTGCCCCTAGCGGATGAACATGTAATACAAACAAAAACAAAAGAGTAACATTTTCTCTGTCAGATTGATGAGGGTCATTTAGTTCAAGTTCTGAATCCTTCATCAGAGATGCTGCAGAAACGGGAACATTATCATAAAGGAACAACAGGATTGTGAAGATGAACCATTTTAAATCTATTTTCCAGGTAAAACATGAGAATGATTTCAGTGAACTGATGAAACTTGTTGAATATAAAACATTACAAAGGTAAGATCTCACTTCCGGTCCTACAAAATAAGAGCTGAATCAAAATGTCTGAACAAAATGACTTTAACACCAAAACCTTCACAAAGTCAGTATTTACTGCAGGACTGTTAATGAATTATCTTTCTATTATTTATGTCTCCTTAATGTCCAGGAACTCTGCCAGAAGACTGTGGTCATCCTGATAGAGTCTGACTGTCACAACAAACTCAGGTTTTCCTCTAAGCTGCTCTCAGTGGTTTGGAGGACGACTGACTTGGAATTTGCTCCATTAGTGGAAATGACACTAAAATGGAAACTCATCACTTGCTTCCTTTTTGTTTTTCTTCCTGCCAACATCAAACTCCTGCATGTGCTGCAGCTCCATATGATCAGGCAGTCAAGTCCACAGAAAACTTCCCTGTTTCTAGGAACCATTTCATCCAGAGTTGGTCGACTTTCTCTGTCCATCTCTGTCAGACTGTGAACCTTTAGTCTGAGCTTGTGGAGAACCTCTCCTAACAACCTGCTTCAGATTCATGTGCTGCAGTCTCTGCTGGTTCTGATGTCTGGGACCAGAATATTCATGTCCTGAAGAACCTGCAGCCTGTTGAGCTCAGAGAAAAACTCAGTTGTCTGGATTTTTTCAGACGAAGATGAAGTTGGTTTCTGATTGAAGCTTCTGACTCAGGAAATGGATAAAGGGCGATTCCACCTAATTTTAATCAACTATCAGCATCTTTAATCTACTAGTTAAAACACTGAACCACCTGGACTCTTTAAACCTGGACTGGATTATTATCAACTGATAGCAGAAGATTTAAAACTAATGTGGCATTTGTGGATATTCAATAAAGGGAGATTTCATTCTCTCTCTTTCTGCGTCTTGACCTTTGACCTGCTTCACATGAGGGGGATTTCTACACACCGGGGGTCCGAATGCTGTCCTGTTCTGACCTCAGGTCAGCAGGTCCAACTCAGTTACACAGAGGGACTAAATTAAACTCTGGATCCAAGTCCAGGAACAAACTCAGAAAATATTTATTACAACAGAAGAAATGAACTTTGATTTATGATCAATTATAAATAATTATTCACAGAAATATCAATAATTATATTATTAAAATACTTCAATGTCTCCAGTCTGCAGCCTTCAGTCTGTAGAAAACCACAGAGATCCTTCAGTACAGAATCTTCCAGGTTGGTCCAGCTCAGGTCCAGTTCTGTCAGATGGGTCGGTTTGGACTTCAGAGTTGAGAACAGAGAAGTCCAGCTGGTCTCTGACAAACCGCAGCCATCCAATCTGAATAAAGAATAAAAGATGTGAGCTGAACCAACAGGATGCAGGTTAAAACTTAAATATGAACAAATAAATAATAAAAATGTAGAAAATTAATTTCCCTGAATGTAAAAGAAACTTGATGAACTGATTCCAACATCTGATCCAGTCAAACTGGTTTAAAGAGTCCAAACCAGCAGAACCAGAACATTTGATCAAAATAGAAACTCAAAGTTTTTCTAAAAGTTTCTCAGGATATTAAATTCAGTCGGATGTTTTTTCTCTCTCCATGTTTCCTTCCAGACTCTGTATTATCTGACTGATCTGTACCATCATTTATCTACAGATATTTTATGTCTCCAGTTTTTGTTTATTAATCTATTAATAATTTTTTCTTGCTGGTTGTATTTTAACTGCAGCTCATTGCTAAGTATGACAGATGTAAACGGGTTTATTTCAATCCGTCTTAATTCAGCGTTTTACAATTTCCATTACAGCTCACATTCTGAAAGTTGATCATTTTCTCATTTTGTGCTGATTCAGTTACTGAACCATCAACTAGAAAATATTGAGTCTTTTCTCTGTCAGATTGATGAGGGTCATTTAGTTCAAGTTCTGAATCCTTCATCAGAGATGCTGCAGAAATGGGAACATTATCATAAAGGAACAACAGGATTGTGAAGATGAATCATTTTAAATCTATTTTCCAGGTAAAACATGAGAATGATTTCAATGAACTGATGAAGCTTGTTGCATATAAAACATTATAAAGGTAAGATCTCACTTCCTGTCCTACAAAATAAGAGCTGAATCAAGATGTTTGAATAAAATGACTTTAACACCAAAACCTTCACAAAGTCAGTATTTACTGCAGGACTGTTAATGAATTATCTTTCTATTATTTATGTCTCCTTAATGTCCAGGAACTCTGCCAGAAGACTGTGGTCATCCTGATAGAGTCTGATTGTCACAACAAACTCAGGTTTTCCTCTAAGCTGCTCTCAGTGGTTTGGAGGACGACTGACTTGGAATTTGCTCCATTAGTGGAATTCACACTAAAATGGAAACTCATCACTTGCTTCCTTTTTGTTTTGCTTCCTGCCAACATCAAACTCCTGCATGTGCTGCAGCTCCATATGATCAGGCAGTCAAGTCCACAGAAAACTTCCCTGTTTCTAGGAACCATTTCATCCAGAGTTGGTCGACTTTCTCTGTCCATCTCTGTCAGACTGTGAACCTTTAGTCTGAGCTTGTGGAGAACCTCTCCTAACAACCTGCTTCACATTCATGTGCTGCAGTCTCTGCTGGTTCTGATGTCTGGGACCAGAATATTCATGTCCTGAAGAACCTGCAGCCTGTTGAGCTCAGAGAAAAACTCAGTTGTCTGGATTTTTTCAGATGAAGATGAAGTTGGTTTCTGATTGAGGCTTCTGACTCAGGAAATGGATAAAGGGCGATTCCACCTAATTTTAATCAACTATCAGCATCTTTAATCTACTAGAGTTAAAACACTGAACCACCTGGACTCTTTAAACCTGGACTGGATTATTATCAACTAATAGCAGAAGATTTAAAACTAAGTGTGGCATTTGTGGATCTTCAATAAAGGGAGATTTCATTCTCTCTCTTTCTGCATCTTGACCTTTGACCTGCTTCACATGAGGGGGATTTCTACACACCGGGGGTCCGAATGCTGTCCTGTTCTGACCTCAGGTCAGCAGGTCCAACTCAGTTACACAGAGGGACTAAATTAAACTCTGGATCCAAGTCCAGGAACAAACTCAGAAAATATTGATTAGAACAGAAGAAATGAACTTTGATTTATGATCAATTATAAATAATTAATCACAGAAATATCAATAATTATATTATTAAAATACCTCAATGTCTCCAGTCTGCAGCCTTCAGTCTGTAGAAAACCACAGAGATCCTTCAGTCCAGAATCTTCCAGGTTGGTCCAGGTCAGCTCCAGTCCTGTCAGATGGGTCGGTTTGGACTTCAGAGCTGAGAACAGAGAAGTCCAGCTGGTCTCTGACAAACTGCAGTTCTCCAATCTGAATAAAGAATAAAAGATGTGAGCTGAACCAACAGGATGCAGGTTAAAACTGAAATATGAACAAATAAATAATAAAAATGTAGAAAATTAATTTCCCTGAATGTAAAAGAAACTTGATGAACTGATTCCAACATCTGATCCAGTCAAACTGGTTTAAAGAGTCCAAACCAGCAGAACCAGAACATTTGATCAAAACAGAAACTCAAAGTTTTCTATCAGCCTGGATGAGTTGAACTATTTCTGCTGGTTCCTGATCATCAGCTGGAGACCCGACTTGGTAACTGGATCAGAACCAGTCAGTTTATTCATTAATGGCCTTTGGGTTCTTATTAAAGCTGCTGAAAGTCAATGGAGGCCATTATTTAATGTTTATGAGCTTTTATTCTGTCATTTGAACAGATTGTTTTGAAAGAAAATATATTGGAATAAAATTATTTATTAAACTAATGACTAGGCCTGTCACCATAGCAAATTTTACTGGGCGATTAATTGTCTCAAAAATTATTGTGATAAATGATAATATTGTTTGAAGACCTTTGTACACTGATTTAATGGAAATGACATAATAATACATGCGATTTCCTGCCAAAGATAAATACACTTTATTTTCAAAAGAACACTTAACACTGGAACTGATAAAATAAACAAAACAACAAAAAACAAAAATAAAATGGATTCTCAGTCTACATTAACAAAAATGTACTTGAATAAAAACACCAAAGTGTAAATAAATACATTACAGAGGGGAATCCCAAACAGCTGACACAGCGCAACCCGAAGTCCAGCGGACATTGGAGATGATTTGTGGAAACAACATTAATGTTTATAAAACATTTGGTGCAAAGAATATAGAAATGATGAGGGGAGGAGTTGGACCGGTAACTTTTCAACTGTTCTTCATTAACGTGACATAAATAGGTTCTAATGATTTTCATTCAGTCAGGACGTTACGCTGACACTAGAGTTACATGAATTGCAGGTAGATTGTAGTAAAGCATTGATTAATGCCTGGTTTTAAAATGAGTTCACTGGACTTGTAGCCATTATTTTGTGCTCATTGTTGGACATCAGACGGCACAATTGAACCCAATCGAACCGTTATACCAAGGATTTCTGTGGGCTAATGTGTGATCTCTCAAGTTTTGAAAATGTGCCGACAGATCTAAGATCGTGTCATGTGAACTGGACATTAAACTGAGGAAATGAGGAAGGGAGGGTCAGTGGAGAGCACCGGAGTTGAGCCTTTTTTAATTCAGCGTCATCAACAGAAAGAGAAAAAGGCTGGAAGACACGATAAAGGCGATAATTAAACTGACGTTGATAGTTTTAATTTATCGTACGATTAATTGATTTATCATTTATAGTGACAGGCCTAATAATGACTAAAGTATAAATGAACGATTTTATTAGATTAGTAGAGAAAACAAACCTCAGAATCTTCACTTTACTGACTGAACTCTCCAGGATCTCAACCACAGGCTTCAGATCAGATTCTCCACCTTCATATATGAAGATCTGATTTATTTCCAGTTCAGTCAGATCTGGGTTGGACTTCAGCGCTGAGGCCAAAACTTTACATTCAGCCTTTTGGATCAAACAGCCACCAAGTCTGTGATTAGAGAAGAAATAAAATCAGTTCTAATGAAATCAATCTGGATCAATAACAGACTAAAATATGATAACAGTGATGTCATCATCTGATCAACATCTGATCTTCAATTTACTGAGTTTGACCCCACAGAGAATCAGTTCAGTTCCTGGTTAAAGTCCAGGTTCTGGTTCTGGTTCTGGTCCAGGCTTCATGTCCTCAGACCTTCAGCTGCAGTCAGATGTTGAAGATCTTCTATCATCTGTGAAGGAAAGTTCAGTTTTCTCTGCAGCATCTGATGGAGCTGCAGCATCAGAGCCTCAAAGGAGCTGCAGCAGCTGATGAAGAGGCTGACTGAGCTGAATGAAGGAAACTACTGGAGATGATGGAGAGGAGGAGGAACTGCTCACAGCTGGGACTTGGACTAGACCCTTTGGCTCCTTGAGATCTTCCACCAGGCAGGAAGTGAGTTAGAAATGAAGTGAGCAGAGCAGGAAGTCCAGCCTGCTGTGGACCTCTGGCATCTCTGGGTTTGTTTAGCCAATATCTGCTGCAGCATCTAGAATCATCATCATCATTAATAATAGTAGGATATTCTATAGAAACAAAGTTCCCAGCAGCAGGTTATTAAATGCTGCCACAGAGGAAACTGGGAGCAGAAACCAAACACATGATGCTCTCAGTTCTGTCTCCGTTCATCTGCTGGATTTGATGCTTTAACAAAGTAGAAAGTGGACAGTCGTCAACCTGCTGCAGATAAAAGCTTCAGATTGTTCTGGTCGTCCTGCAGAGCAGCAGCAGAACCGGTCCTGCTGCTGCTTCAGGTCTGAACCTCTCAGACTGTTGATCTGAGAGGAACTGGGACAAACTGGTTGGAAGAGGGAACCGTGTCTCTGCAGTGTTCTGTCCATCGTCTCAGAGGAACAAAGGTTTGGATGTCAAAAGAAATTGTTGCTAAACTCCTGAAGAGCTGAAGACCAAAACCCCTGGAGGAGACGGAGCGTTTGGGTCCAGCAGCATTTTCATGGTGAAGCAGTGAAAGTTCTCCAGTAACTAGAAGAGGCTGGGATGTCTAAAGAGTTGAAGCTCATGTCTCTCCAGGTCTTCATGGAGGACAGCTAACAGCTTCAACAAAGGCTGCAGATGAAGAGTTGATGAGGAAAATGGTTCCAGCTCTGGAAGCTCAGAGTTCTCAGAGCTTTGGGAGGATCTGACAGAAACCAGAACTTTTTCTGGACCAGACAACAATCAACACATTTTGGTCTCATTTACAAACTCAGAGGAAACTAGTGGGAGGAGGAAAGGTTGGTTCACAAAGTTTCTAACTACTTTCCATGGTTACTACAACAATGCAGGGATTTATTTTAAAGTTTCCATCAAACCTAAACAATTATTTTATAAAAACAGTCAAAGATCCTAAAAGGTGATTTATGGAGCAGCGGCTCAATGAGTGAAGAGAATTTAAAGTATAAAAAGTCTTTCTACCTTCAGACTGTCTTGTTGCTCTGTTTGGTGTTTCTGACTCCTGCTCTGTTCTGCCCCTGCCTGTTCGAGAGGCTCTCGCCTTTGGGATGGTTGTGGCTAAACGTGTCATTCTTACAGAGTGGAAGTCTGCCTCACCTCCTCCTTTAAATGCTGGCTGAATAACATGGCTTCTTGTTTACATCTTGAAAAAATACGCTACACTCTCAATAATAATGTACACAGATATGTTGGGATGTGGGGCCATTCCTTGAACTTTTGAGTAATACCACTGGACACGTGTAGTGACTGACTAGCGTCTTCTCTGTGGCTCTGCTGCCTCCCTGCCTGTCAGAAAGGTTGTAGGTTGGCCTCTCGGTTGGTACACAAGTAACTTAATACACGCTGATGCACTCATTTCCAGCAGTATGGGAGGAGCTGAATATTTTATTTAGTTATCTAACTTGTTTTAGTTGTACATGTTAACCTTCACTTTTTTTTCTTTTCTTTCTTTCTTTCTGTTTCCCCCCATCTATCTTTTTGCTGTTCTATCTTCTATCCTTAATAACTTGGGGCGGGTTGGGTCGGGGTATCACTGTTTTTGTTGTTTATTTTCTGGTTACATAAATGATAGTTGGATAGTCGTATTCTGGAATTTATCTGTAACTGCAATCTTGTTTGGATTCATTCACTGATGATGACAATGTAGAAGATCTCAATGCCAGCGTCAACCGACGCCAATTGGGCATCTCAGTCTGATCGATGTTCGGATATCATTATATTTTGATAACTGCCCTGCAGTTTTGTTAATTTGTCGAAAACAATAAATATATTAAACAAAAAAAAAACAAAAAAAAGTCTTTCTGACTGATTGGATCATTAAGAGAAAACAGATTTTCTAGAGTTATGAAGGTTTTTATTCATTTCAACATGAAAACTGATAAAAAGTTAAATATTTTTAAAATGATCAAAATGTCTAAAAACCAGAAGCTGCAGCTGTCCTGGATGATCTGAATATTTAGATGTTTGAATGGATGAAATAGTCCAGAGGATGAAGGAAGAAGTTAAAGACCAAAACATCCAGAAGCAACTTGAAGAAGAAGAAGAAACAGGAGGACAATATTGCTGAATCAGCATTCACACAATGAAAACATCTGGACTCACCGAGCCTTTCTGCAGTTCCTCACAGCTGGAACCAGTCTCCGTCGTCCTGATTCTGATGTGTTGTACTTCTCCAGGTCCAACTCATCCAGAACCTCTGACATCTGCAGCATGAAGGCCAGAGCTGAACAGTCAGTCACTGAGAGCTTCTTCCCTGAATCCAGCAGCCGTTGGATCTCCTGATAAAATGAGAGATCGTTCATCTCCACCAGACAGTAGAAGATGTTGATGTTTCTGTCAGGAGAGATTCTATCAGTGTTCATCTCCTTCAGGTTGGTGATGATTCTCTGGATGGTTTCTGGACTGTTCTCTCTCTGACCCAGCAGATCTTCTAAGAGGTTCTGGTTGGACTCCACAGTGAGACCATGAAGGAAGCGGACAAACAGGTCCAGGTGGCCATTTTTACTGCTGAGGGATTTCTCCATGACTTTCTTCATGAACTCATCTAGAGATGTTTCTCTGTATTTTTCTCCCAGGAACGTCTGGATCACCTCTGACTTCCTGCTGGTGAAACAGTGGAGCATGTAGACTGCAGCCAGAAACTCCTGGATACTCAGATGAACAAAGGAGTAGACAGAGATGTTGTTCACTCCTCTCTCTGTTTTAAACATTTCAGTGAAAACTCCTGAGAACAATGCAGCATCTTTGATGTTGATGTCACACTGATTGAGGTCTTTGTCATAGAAGATCAGGTTTCCCTCCAGCAGCTGATCAAAAGCCAGTCTTCCTAGAGACTCAATCAGCTTCCTGTTCTCTGGACTCCAGATAGATTTTGTCTTTTTTCCTCTATCATACTTTTCCTCCTTGATTTTGAGTTGAACCTTCAGGAACTCTATGTACATCTCAGTCAGGGTCTTGGGCAGATCTCCTCTCTCTCTGGTCTCCATCAGATTCTCCAGAACTTTAGCAGTGATCCAGCAGAAAACTGGGATGTGACACATGATGTGGAGAGTTTTTGATTTCTGGATGTGGGAGATGATCCTGTTGGCCTTCTCTTCATCATCTCTGAATCTCTTCCTGAAGTATTCCTCCTTCTGGGGGTCAGTGAACCCTCTGACCTCTGTCACCATGTCAACAAACTTTGCAGGGATCTGATTGGCTGCTGCAGGTCGTGTGGTTATCCAGAGGAGATCAGAAGGAAACAGTTTCCTCCTGATGAGATTTGTCAGCAGAACATCTAGTGATCTGGACTCTGTAACATCAGTCAGGATCAGAT
Source organism: Gambusia affinis (assembly GCF_019740435.1). Taxonomy (NCBI): domain Eukaryota; kingdom Metazoa; phylum Chordata; class Actinopteri; order Cyprinodontiformes; family Poeciliidae; genus Gambusia; species Gambusia affinis. The sequence goes on along the minus strand of NC_057891.1, from coordinate 387,960 downwards.
TGTTGTTGAAATCCAGATCAAGTCGACTTTCATCCAGACCATCAAAGATGAACAGAACCTGAAACGTTTCAAAGCTGCTGATTTCTTTGGTTTTAGTGAAGAATTTATGAATCAGTTCTAATAAACTGAACTTTTCTTCTTTCAACATATTCAGCTCTCTGAAAGTGAATGGAAATATGAAATCAATGTTCTGGTTGGTTTTGCCTTCAGCCCAGTCCAGAGTGAACTTCTGTGTTAACAGTGTTTTCCCAATGCCAGCCACTCCCATGGTCATCACTGTTCTGATTGGTTGATCTCTTCCAGGTGGGGTTTTAAAGATGTTTTCTCTTCTGATTGTTTCTTGTTTCCTGGATGCTGTTTCAATGTGTCTGACCTCATGTTCCTGGTTGACCTCTCTAGTTAACCCCTCTGTGATGTGGAGCTCTGTGTAGATCTGGTTCAGAACGGTTTTATTTCCATGTTCACCAACACCTTCAGAGAGACTCTGGAACTTCGTCTTCAGAAACTCTTTAAGTTCAGGCTGATACTGAGCAACAATATCTGAAAAAACAAAGAAAAACAAACAAAATAAAAACAATCTGCAATATTCTAACAAGTAACTGGACTAATAAAGTGTCCAGTTTGGTTCTTCTACATAAACTATGAAGGAAACATAATTCAATAACTAGAGAAAACTCAATGAAAGTTATTCCAACGTCAGTCTCAGGGCCGGCCCAAGGCAAAAGCAAACTAAGCAGCCACTTAGGGCCCCAGGGCCACCAAGGGGCCCCTCAGTGGAGCTGATTTTTTTAAAATAATGATTTCTATGTCATCACAACAACAAAAACACAGTTTCAACATGAAGTGATTTGTTTTTACAATATATTTGATAATGTATGTAGAAATCATTATTTTATAGACAAAAGAAAAAAAGAAATTGCTCTTGAAGCCCCCTGGTGGTCGCGGTAGGTACTGCACGCTTCACCGGTAACATGAGCTGCTGTGCAGAGTGGATCCAAACGTCCAAAGCTCCGGTCAGAAGATAAGTTGGCAAAACAATGTCTCATAAAAAGGACTTATCCTTCAGGGAGAAAGAAAAGAAGATTCACCTGGTATAAATTTAATTCTTCAGCTTTTGGAGTTATGCTTAAGAGAAATTAATTTAATCAAAGAATGTCATGAATACGTGTGTAGGGCTGCACCGATTGCAGCTTTCTGGCCGATTACCAATCTTTAAAAAACTTGACCTGCCCATATTGATTTTGGCTGATACCATTTTTTTGTCTGAAATTTAGCTAAATACAGGAAGAAAGTCAGTGAGTTGGCAACAGTGGAGTGAATATTGTTAACTGTAAACATTCAGACACAACCTGGTGGGCCGATCTGTCAGTCAAACCTCTCACTGCAGAGCAGAAGAAGATCGAGGCCGATTTTTAAAACTTTGCTGATGAAAATAATATCAGGGGATAAGATGGGCTTCACATGTAAGTATTAGCAGATCACAATCTTCCAAAATTAAGGAAATCGGTGCCCAGAAATCGACTGGCCTATAAATGTATCCTATATTATACATGCATAAGATATAATGTAAACAGCACTGTCAGAGATGCAATAAGTTTATAGCAGGTGAGCGAATGATCTAATATTCTAACTGTTGATTGTAGTTAGTCGACATTGTTAGCAGAAACAAAGGGCCCCATGGAGGCTTGGGCCGGCCCTGGTCAGTCTACAGTCTGTAATCTTCTTTTGTCAACCACTAAAACCTTCAGGATGCAGCCCCCATTGAGTGAACTGGAAACTCAGTTCCTATCTGACTGTGAAGTGTCTGCAGTATTAGCAGTACATGATGCTTTGACCAAAGATCAGGGTGATGTTTTGTTCAGGTAACAGTTATTTGGGTATCAGTTTGAGAACGTGTCGACGGAACATTAAAAGTCTGGACAACTCCTTAATGTCACTTTCTATTGAAACATAGAAACCTTTAGTTACACAGTGATTATTAATAAAACATAGCTGAGTTTAACTAATGTTACCTTGTATGTCACTTCTGACCTGTTACTGTTTTTAGAAGTTCAGCAGGGAGTTTGTAGCTGAGGTCATTTTATTTCCAGGGTTTTCCCCAGAAATCCTGTTCAGCCCGGCGGTCGGGGCGCCGAGGCGTCCACCATGTTTTTGTATTAAAAGATGTTAAGTTGACCAGAAACGTAAAAATATTACTGAATAATTATTTGTTACAGGAAAACATCGCCAGTGAAATGATATTTAAAACCACAGCTATCAAGTCCTAAAAAAAGAACAAAAGAAATCATAACAAAAGAAAAAAATTATTAAAATGAATATCAATTATTTGCACTTCTGTTAAATCCAAATTAAGTCCATAAGACCCCTCAGGTCTTCAAGGGGGCACATAAATGTTACCTTGTAACACAGACCATAGATATAGAAATGTAACCTTTGTTTATTGAGATTATCAATGCTGCTCAATTTGATTTAATGGTTTCAACATACAAAAATTCAAAGATTTGAAATTATTTAAAATCCTGCTGAAACCCAAATAACATTATCTGTAGAAATAATCAAATTGATTCTATGAAGTGTTTGTTTTATTTAGAGCTGATGACATGTTATGCTGCAACATGACCCTTCAGAGTAAGAGTCTTCACTTATAATTTTAAAAACAAAGTAAAAAGTCACATTTATACATTTATGTTGTGTCCATTTTTTGAACAGCCTCAAATTAAATGAGGACTTTATTAAGCCCAGTTACCAAGACATAAGTTCCAGTTACACCAGCTGGATTCAGTTGAAACAACTGACCACAAAAACACTTTTAAACCTTAAATTTCCAAATATCAACTAAAGACGTGGATCTGGTTCCACAGAGACGATAGAATGAAGTTCTGATTGGAGATGTTCAGTCTCACCTGGAGCACAGCTGCTCTGATTGGCTGTCAGAGGTCCAGATCCTGTTCTGGGTTGTTTCCCATACTGGGGGCAGCTGGTCAAGACCGGATCCATCAGAACATTCTGAGACAAACCACAGCAGGATGGAGGCTCCTCCTCACCAAAGCTGCTCCTGTGAAGACATTTCTTCATCACTGAAATAGTTCACTAGCAACAGGCTGGAGCTGAAGATGTTCATGAAGGTCCACAATAAACAAGGGACCAGAAACTGGGTCAGAACAGAACCTCAGAACATCAATGATCTCTGGTTTTAGTACTTCATTGAATTATATTTGGTATCATGACTGATGCCAGTGTTACCAGTCTGGAAGATGCTGGGTTTCACTGCTTCAGTGGGTTTACAGACAATCTGAATTGTTGCTCGTCACTAGCTTGGGTGTTTTTGGTTTCATGCAACATTTTAATCCATATTAATTCATTCAGACTTTCATTTAAACTCTACTGATTTACTGACCAACATCCTTCATGTCCAACTTTAAATTAATAAGTAAGAAAATTAAGTTACTGTTTATTAAAACACTGAGATCAACCAGTTAATATCATTTAGATTTTATCTCTATAAAATCACATCAATCAGTTAGAAACTGGTTTCTTACTTTCTGTCTGAGGGTCCAGGTTCATTACTGAAGTCTGGAGGATGATCGTTGGACCGATCACTCCTCATAGATGGACTGGTGGGTCCTGGAGGTTCTGCTCTGTCCTTTTTCAGATCCAGATCTTCCATCTTCTGGCCTTTTGGAGAGAGAAACCAGAACCAGTCAGTCCCAGTGATCCAGTTCCAGTAACTGTCCTGTGAAGCAGAAAGCTGGTTCCCATCATGTGTTCAGAGGATCAGAGTGAATCAGGTGAATGAATGAGTGAACATTTCCTATGAACTAGTGAACTTATTTAGCTCCCACAGTGGACTTGAACGCATCATGACTCTATTGTATCTCTCTATGGAGGGAGTTGGTGTGCAGAAGGTTCTGAGGGAGCAGCAGCTCAGGTCGGGTCCACAGCTCTCCTCCAGACAGAACCGGGACCAGCTGGGGTCTCAGCAACATGTCAGCCTCTGTGTGCAGCTCCACAGGATTTCCTCTCAGCTAAAGAGTCACAAAGCAGCTTTCAGGGACCACAGCATCCAGCTGAGGTACCAGCTGGAGCCACTGCAAGGAATCCTGGGTAAACAGCTGCTTCAATAGGGGGATGAAGCCCCCAAAGACTCAGCGAGGCCTGAAACATATTTAGTCTATTGATCTGTCTCAGAATAGAAATTCAATAAAAAGAGGGACATTAATGAAATATTTTTAGCTAGAAACTGAAGTGTAAATAGTTTCTTACCACTGATATAAAATGTGTGTAAATTATTATTATTGCTACATTTAAAGATATTATTAAGTTCTTTTAGGGGTGCACCATTGCAGTTTTCTGGCCGATCGCCAATCTTTAAAAAGCGTAACCTCCCGATTCTGATTTTAGCCAGAAGCAAATTCTTTTGTTGAGTTGGCAACTGGTTCTGGATCAGTCAGTCTGGATCTGGATGCATTTTTCCCAGCAGCGCTTTGAGAGACAAAGAGTTTCTTCCTGCTGTAAGGAGCAACAAGAGGAAAACCTGGAAAAAGACCAAACTCAGTGAGGAGGAAGAGAGGAAATCCGTGGACTGCTTAAAGCTGGTTCTGATCCGCAGACAAGAAAACATCAGTTTCTGATGAACCCCAGACTGATGAGGGACGGAGTGATGCGATTCACTTCCTGCTGATTTCAACAAGCAGAGAAACTAGTTTACAATGTTTTTGTTCTTTGTTTAGGTTAAAACACCAGAGATTTTACAGAGAGAGTCGCTGCAGCAAGAGTACTGATGCACTGTAAAAAGTTACATTAAGTTCTCTATTTACTTAGGTTAAATTTAAAAAGTTCATTATTGCACACTCTACACAAACAGCTCAGCTTTAGACACTGGTGCTGCTGTCATGGTAGATCCATACCACTTTATTATGAAACTCATGAAGTACAACATTGCAGCTGACCAAAGTTTTGTACAAAAATAAAAACAAACAACAGTAAAGCAACTGTAAGAAAATAGAAATCAAAACATCACTAATACAGTGAAGTAGGAGTGCAGTATTAAGAAAGAGATGTTAGTTCACTCTGGGTTAAAAGCCAAAAAGAAAAAAATGAGTTTTTAACGAGTTTTAAAAAGTTGTATCATAGAGGTGACCATTCACCAGGTTAACCCTCTGATGGGTCTTTTTTGACCCAGTGAGGTCATCTTTTTGCAATATCTTTGTAATGAAAAGTTTTCATCACTTCATATTCCAGGTATTCCTCAAAAAATATGTAACTGATATCATGCAATTACAATTTTTGATTTACCTTTAGTACATTTTGAGAAATAGCATGTTTTATAGTTTTTCTGTAAGTGGGTCACCCGCACTCGGGGCGTAGTGGCGCAGGGGGTTAGCACGCCCCATGTTTGGAGGCCGTAGTCCTCGACGCGGATGTCGTGGGTTCGATTCCTGGTCCCGGCGACCTTTGCCGCGTGTCTTCCCCCCTCACTTCGTCCTCCTTCCTGTCTGCTTACTGTCACAAAAGTACGGGCTACTAGCGCCGCAAAAACTCTCCGGAGAAAAAATGACTCGCATTCATTTCCGATGGAATTTAATGGGAATCTTTGTTTCTTACCAACTGTGACTGTCAGGAAGACATTTTGTGAATCGTACACACTGAGTCCAAACTGTCACCCCTGAGTAATATTTTACAAAGCAAGATCTCCTACATATAAGAATTACCTTTATTTTTACCTCACAAATGTGTGTAAATCATCAGTAGGCTACTGTGACAGTGTTATCGTCACAAATCAACCTATTAGTTAAGTAAAATTGTGAAATGCTCTCACAATAAAGCATTTCATTTAACCTCTGACTAATTCCTTTCTAGATCAGACATGTAAGAAAGTAAACAGGAGAGCCATACGACCCAAGCCCCGGTGGCGGAGGCCCTCGGGGACATGGGGATTTTTTTTTCTTTTGCGTTACCCTCGGTAGCTGCGGAGGTTCATCGGTTAGAAAGACTCCAGAGAGCCGAGAGAGACACAGAGGGACCCGGAGCGGAAACACTTACTTCTTTTAACAAGTCAACAAGTTATTTCCATCCTGCAGCTCCAAATGGACGCTGTTCTGAAGGAGACTGAAGTTGGTTTCAACTTACTTTTTCCACATGACGTCACGTACAGAGTGAAACAGAAAAACTAGAATAAAGGTTGAAAACCAGCAGGACAAACAGGTTTTTGGTGGTGGATTATCACAACATGTGAATACATGTTGCGATAATTACTCACCCAGATGATTTGCTGAAGTCATTTCACTTTTATCAGGTCGAATAAAATCCACTTTAATTAATGTTCTTAAAAAAAAATCACTTCAGGGTTAATAAACAGAAAAAAATAAAATAAACTTACTTCAGAAAAATCCTCCCAAAATGATTAACTGTCAGTAAATTTGAGAATCAAGGCCTGAAAAAATATAAACAATGAAAATGTGCTTGTGATCAAATCCAGCCTGCACTGATTAGAGCATTGAGCAGAATGAAAATATCAAATGGAGAAAAATCTTATATAAAAAGTTAAAATATTACCAGTTAATATTACTTAGTGTATCAGTTAATTGTATGACTGAATTAATCTGTGAATACATTTATTACACATAAAATAATATGCTGCTGCTGTTAATTTTATTTAAATACTTTTATCTGTTTGAAATGACTATCTAGGAAAAAGAAAATTATATAGTTTTGTTTGAAAACCTCAGCAGAGTTTAATTTGGTGCTTTTGAGTAAACATTTAGAGGAGGAAATAGGAAAACTAAAACGTATTATTTAATATGAAAGCTAACCGAGAATATGAACTCGTTTCTGCAGCTCTTAATGTGAAAGTACCTACCGGAAGTGAATATTGTATGTAAATTCTCCAGCTTATTAGAGTAGCTGTAGTTACCATCTGAGTCCACTTCTACGGAGCCCCCTACGGGACATGGGGAATTTTTTTTCTTTTGCGTTCCCTCGCAAAACTGTACTGATCAGTTATGCGGCATAATTGAATACTGTAAGTCTTTCTTACGGTGGCCGCCGTACTTTCTGCTTTAATATAAGGTTATGTAAGGTTCCATGTATGTTAATATCTCGTTGTGAAATATCTGAAGTTTTATATCTTTCTTTAGGATAGAAAGGCACCACAAACCTATGATACAAACAGAAACCTTCCGTAAGTAGGAAAGAAATAAAAATACATCCAAACTATATTTCTGAGTTATTATCGCGGCGTAATAAGTCATCTGACAGTTTTGATTGTGTCGCTGTTGTGCTGGTTGTCTGAATGGTTTAAAGAGCTGCTTTCATGTTCAGTTCCATCTTAACCTTAACAGACATAAACATGCAGTGAATAAATCGATTTTCAATCAGTTTTTTACACCAAAAACTTTATAATAATAAACACGTTTTATTATTTAAAAACACGACAAACTAATTATGGTAAAGGGCCGTATTGGGTGAACTCGGGAAATCTCATCTGTCCGCGTATCAATTAACTCCAAACCACTTCTTTGTTCTGTCACATTTATCGATTTATTCCATTTTGATTATCATGCTCCAAACTTTGCAAGGACTGACCGCCCCGCTCACCACTTCCTCATACACACAAACCAGCAGGCCAGTAACCTTCCCATTCATACTTAATGACGTCACTCCCACATCGACACACCCACCACCCAAGTGTCAAAGTCGCGTGCTCCTGTCATATCAATAATTACTTATTTCACTCATAAGGCTCTTACAGAGCCTCAGTGAAAACGTGTAATAAAAGAAAAGGCCTTCCAGTAACTGTGGGTGCATCAGCGCCACCTCCTCCACACACACATCTCTACCTCACCAACTTGCAACACAAAGTTACACCCTTGCATTCAAATAATGATATATGTCACATTTTTTATTTTTTCTGCATAATGTGCATTGCATGTATTCTAACGTTGGGCAAACGTATCTTGAACGAGAATATTAAAGAAAAGTGCAAGAAGTAATAAAAACTTTAATGTTAATCCTCACCTTCCGTTTCCAGCTTCTCTCCTAACCGTACAGGTGAGAGCTTCTATGATTGTCCTGTAGGTGGCGGTAAATACACTTGAAGTTGGTTTGCCAGCCGCCAGTAACACCCAGAAGAAGATCAACACTGGTTCTGTATTTCATTTGAAACTGATCTGCTTTGCTCGGTAAGTTATTGGCTTTCATATTTATTTGTGTCACATTCTGACCAAACATCTGGGACCCATATAGGTTATTAGTTGCGCTTTAAAAAAAGTGTAATTTTGTGCTTTGTCTTGCTTCGTAAAGACAACATGCTACCATTCGGACTTCTCAGCTTTGTTTATAAGTTCTGGTTATGAGTTGTGAAATGTCGTGCACTTTTATTATTAATGTCGCAGTTTCCTCTTGTTCGCTTTGACGTCTTAAGGGCAGGAAAAGTCGGAGAAAGTCACTTTATTCATTATTCAGTTGAACCAGGTGGAAAGACACCACTTACTTTATTCCAGTCAATCACAGAACTGCGCATGTCTCACATCTTGAATAGTTGCACAATGATGACGTCAGTGAAGAGCGCACCATAGTAGGCCGGGTCCTAGTACTTACTAGTACTACTCTACGCCGGTCTCCTGCAACTTTTAGATGTATTTCTACTTCAACACACCTGAGTCCAATAATGAGGTCATTAGCAGGACTCTGGAGAACCTGGCTGCACTTGGGAGGTGATTCAGTTATTGGATTCAGGTGTGTTGGATCAGGGAGACTAAGAGTTGCAGAACAGCGGCCCTCCAGGACCAGGACTGCCCAGTCAAAGTCAAAGTGTTTTATTGGAGTGTGTAAAAATGTGATAGTACGCCCTGTGACGTAACTTCTACATCCAAAAAAAGTAAACATGACATTAATTTCATAATTATGTATTAAGTTTTCCCTGTAATTAGTTTCTGTCACTGATACACAAAAATAAAGATCAATTCCTGTTTGTTTTGTGTCAAAATTTTTGAGACAAAACATTTTTTCAGTTGAAACTTCATTAATGTTTTTAGAAATATTTTCAAAACTGGATTTTGTTCAAGAAATCTATTCCACTTTTAAGTTGATAAAATTTGCTCTCACTGGGATGAAGAGTTAAATTATGATATTAACAATTTAATTCACATATGCTGCTTCCTAAAAATCACCTCAGTTTTTAAAGTGAAATTATTTTAATGTTTAAACGTTGCAACATCACAAAATCCCAATTTTTATACCAATATATTAATAACTTAATTTAAGATTTGAAATTTATCTCATTTGTAACATTTTCTTTTCTCACCGTTAGTTTGTGACGATTCTTTATTTCTTCTTTTTTCTGCTCAGTTTAAGAGAACTTGATAGTAAAAAAAGAACTTTGAACATGAACGGTTCTGAACTGAACTGGTTCTGTTTCAGATGAATTAATTAGTTCTTTTTTTCTCCACAGTTCAGAGTTTCAGGATGAACTGAAGATAATCTGCCACTGTTTCTCCATCCCTCCTGGTTCTGGTCCTGGTTCTGGTCCTGGTCCTGGTTCTGGTCCTGGTTCTGGTCCTGGTCCTTCATCCCTCCTGGCGGTTCTGTTCGGTCCGTTTGTCCTCATCATGGTGGTTTTGTTTAGTCTAGTTGTCTGCAACCTTTACAATCTAGAGACATTTTATTTTATTTTTATTTTCCAGTTTAATAAATTGGTTCCAGAGCCACAAAACCACATTAATAAATATTTACTTCATTTAATCTGTTTTAACTGTTAAAGAGAAAATATTTTATTTTTACTTTAAGGTTTTATTATATTATATATTATTATTAGTCCTGCACTGTAAGAAGTCTAACAAGTTTTTAGAAATATTAATTCTTTGCTACAATTTATCAAGCATTTAATAAAGAAATGCTCTTATTGCATTTTAGGCAACAAAGTTTTTATTGTTTTAAAAAAAAATTAATTTGTTTGTTTGCATCTTTTAATTTACTCCTATTACTGAAAAAAGCATCAAATAGTTTGGTGATTGATTGATAACTAAAATATAACCTCAAAAATGCCTTTTGCTTAATATTTGCATTTTAAATTTAATATTTAAAAAATCCTGTTTGTAAACATTTTTTACCCAACTCCTGAAGCGTCACTTTTAGCTTCACCAAGTAAAAAAAATCTATTATTAAGAAAGATTTTAAAATGAAAAGTTTTTAATTTTAGTGAAAATGAAAAACTAATTTTCACTAAAAAACAGAAATGGTTGAAATCTGTATTAGTTTCTTTGTTAAACTTGAGTTTGTGATCTTCAGTCGTAACGAGCTGCAGGCTGCAGAGCTCTGCTTTAATCAGTCTAACTAACCTTCATCACTGCCGAAGACTCCGGAAACTCTCCCGTTTGTAGAAACGTGACTCTGCTCGGCTAACTGTTCCCTCTGAGGTCGAGGCTCAGAGAAAGTATTCCTGTGTAAAGATGAAGAAATGAAGCTTCAGTCTGCCGGTGGATTTACGGCCGAGCTGAACGAGAGACGCCGAAGAGAATCTGTAAAGTGTTTGGTGTGAAGTGTGAAGACGAAGAGAAGTGAAGAAGTGAAGCTCTCCAAGCAGCCAGCAGTCCTCTGATCAAACCATCAACACTTTTCCTCGCCTCATTTCTTCCCTCTGCAGGTTTTACACAAAATTTCACTAAGTGTTGAAATTTGGTGATTTTTTAATGACAAATTTACGCGGAAAGCATTTCTCTTTGTATTGAGCAGTAGCTCAGAGGAATAAGAAGTGGACTGAGAGTCCACAGGTTGCAGGATCGAGTCCTGAACTCTACCAATTTTACTTGAATTTTTCCTTTATTTGAGTCAAAACACAGCAAGATCCCTGCTGGCCTCGAACCAACAACCTTTAGATAAGCAGCCTGTATTCCTACTCTCTCCGCCACTCGCTCATCTACACTAAAATACCTTTTTTTTAAAACTTGTCTTCTGTTTTTGAGGATTTTGGTGAAAAAGGGGCGTCGACCGTGACGACTGAAGGCGTGGCTTCAGAATCGTCTCTAATCCTGGAAAAAAGCTCAAAGTTCCGATCCAGAAGCCACAGGTCCGAGCTGAGCTGATGAATCAACATTTACTGCTCAACATGTTCAGAACAACAACGGAGGAGATCTGGAGCAATTTACTCCACATTTCACTTCATCTGCAGAAACACTTTTTATTCTTCACTTGGAAACTTTTGACTTTTTATTCGTCCTCACATGTTGGAAACTTTTAAGATCATTGAAACTAAAAGGAAAATATTTATTTTCCATCCAGTGTTCAGTTTGAACTCTGTAAAAACACAAAATGTTTCCCAGTGTTTTAGTTTAGTTTCTGTTGCAAATGAAGGAGAAAAGTTGAACTTTTATTTCTCTGCAAGTTCATGAAATACAAAACTAAAAATGAATTTAACTTTTGAAATTTAGCCTCACCTGGTTGGAAATAGAGGAAAAAAATAAAATAAGGTTTAGTTAAAACACGACCTATTTACATTTTTTTATTTAAAAAAAACATTTGAAAATATAAAAAATAAAACGTCTGGAAAGTCAGAAATGTTTAAAGCAGTTGTCTTAATTCCTGGATTTCAGATGAAAGTATTACAAATAAAATTAAGGAATGCAGATAGTTTTTCATATTTAGTTTTTATTTGGAGGTGAATAAATATCTGCTGGTGGCGCAGCGGCATAAATACACATGAAGAAGAACCAGAACAAACACGTTACATTCAGAAAGAAACTAAACATCACATGAACCAAAGAGCTGCAGCTCGGACAGCGCCGCCGCCGCCGCCGCTTTGTGCTTCCTCCATCACCATCGACCCGACTACCAACCGGTTCTGACCCGACTCCTGGAATGATCCTCCTTTTTTAAAGTTTGGATTTGGGAGAAAAAAAGAACAAAAACAAAAAACAGATCTTTTTTTTCACTAAAGATCACAAACTCAAGATCACAAACTTGAGTTTTAAGCAGAGCTCTGCTTTAATCAGTCTAACTAATTCAAACTGCAGCTTCAACATCAGATCCAGATGAAGCTTCTTCTTCACTAAAGAACATTTCAGTTTGAGTCTCTGAATGAAGGAAATGATTTCATAAAGACAAGAGAGTCCAACAAAGAAGACATGATGTCAGAGTTAGAGAGGGAACTGGGTCAGAGATGGGGCTGCTGTTAATGTTATTTAAATACTTTTATGAATTGACAGTCAATTCAGTTTGAAATGATTAAAATTTAATTTGCTGCTCTTGAATAAAAGTTTATTATTTCAGAGAGAAAAACAACAGAGGTAAAATGTATCATTTCAAATGATAGCTAACAGGAACTCGTTTCGATGGAGCTTATTGTGAAAGTACACACCGGAAGTGAATTTTGTTTTGTAAACGCTCTAACTTTATCAAGTAGCTGTAGTTACCATCTGGATCCACTAGAGGGCAGAACCCGCCCTGCTCTGATATCAATAATAGTTCAGTTCGTGGCTCTGAAGCTAAAACATCAACATCATTCTGACTGTTTCCAGGATAATTCACCATTTCATAAATACTTTCCTACCTTCAGACTGATTTCTTGAAGACAAGAGAGTCCAAAACAGCAGACATGATCTCAGAGTCAGAGAGGGAACCGGGTCAGAGATGGGGCTGCTGTTAATGTTATTTAAATACTTTTATGAATTGACAGTCATTTCAGTTCGAAATGATTAAAATTTAATTTGATGCTCTTGAATAAAAGTTTTTTGTTTCAGAAAGAAAAACAACAGACGCTCTTAATGTTAAAGTACTCACCGAAAGTGAATTTTGTTTTGTAAAAGCTCAACCTTTATCAAGTAGCTGTAGTTACCATATGGATCCACTAGAGGCTCTGATATCAACAACAGTTCAGTTCGTGGCTCTGCAGCTAAAACATCAACATCATTCTGGCTGTTTCCAAGATAATTTAACTTTTCATAAATATTTGTCCTACCTTCAAACCGGAAGCCTGGCATCTTAGCGCTAAAACCAGACTTGTAGAGTTTTGCTTCAGCTCTGTTGGAGCTAAACCTCCGGTTAGGAACCACAGCTCCTCTGAAGCTGCTGCTGGAGTCTGTTAGCATCGCTAGCTCCGATCAGAGTCTCTGTGGAGCTGCTTCTAATTCACTGACAGATAAAACATTGATCTCATGTTAAAGTAGAAAGAAGATTTAAGAAATAAAACAGCAAAAACACGAAGAGAGCAACAAGTGCTTCACCAGCCTATCAGGAGCGGGATACTAGCTAACTGATTACTTAGACGTCTGCCCCCTAGTGGACTCAGTATGTAAATACAATCAGAGTAAAGCTAGAGAATTGATATATGAAAAGCACTTCCTTTGGATTCTTTCAAAGTAAAACACAGGAACTAAATTGTCCCGTAAATACATTTTAGCTTGTTAGTTTATTATATTATCAGAAAGCATAAGTGTGTAATTTTCTTAGGATGTGATATAAATTATATAACCGGGCTCTGAAGCAAAATTATCGTAATTATTCTATTTTTCAGAAAAAATAAATATTTTAATAATATTCTCCTGACTAAACAGGAAAATCAGCATCTTGGCGAACAAACCAGTTATTTATTTAAAAAGGAATGTATATAAATAACTCATCTATATATTAAATCAGCTGTCAGTCCATTAGACAGACCATAATAATATTAATATTTATAAAGAGAAAGATATAAACGTGATTAACTTAACAGAAGTCAGAAACCAGCTGCAGCTCCACAAACTCACCTCTATATTCAGAGCGGGGAATTTCCGCCCTCTTGTGGCCATAGTGGGAACTACAGTCCTGATAACGCTGCATTATTTACATTTAATATCCACTTAATGTGGAGTTTAGAGAAAAACTAACTGCAACTACATACTAAAATCATTTATGCTAGTTTGTTTAATATTAAATATATGAGCGATTATTAATTTCCTTTGTCCATTATATTACTTTAATAATAAATTAATGAGTCATTATCAGTGAACTGAAGGACATTCGCTGCTGTTCAGCATCAGAGTTTAAATCTGCAGCTGTTGATAATCAGTTTGTGTGTAAAACAAGCTACTGCTGGAGTCTGTTAGCATCGCTAGCTCCGATCAAAGTCTCTGCGGGGTGTTTTCAACTCTGTGGAGCTGCTTCTAGTTCACTGACAGATAAAACATTGATCTCATGTTAAAGTAGAAAGAAGATTTAAGAAATAAAACAGCAAAAACACGAAGAGAGCAACAAGTGCTTCACCAGCCTATCAGGAGCGGGATACTAGCTAACTGATTACTTAGACGTCTGCCCCCTAGTGGACTCAGCATGTAAATACAATCAGAGTAAAGCTAGAGAATTGATATATGAAAAGCACTTCCTTTGGATTCTTTCAAAGTAAAACACAGGAACTAAATTGTCCCGTAAATACATTTTAGCTTGTTAGTTTATTATATTATCAGAAGGCGTCAGTGTGTAATTTTCTTAGGATGTGATATAAATTATATAACTGGGATCTTAAGCAAAATTATCGTAATTATTCTGATTTCCAGAAAAAATAAATATTTCATAAATAGTCTCCTGACTAAACAGGAAAATCAGCATCTTGGCGAACTAGAAATTTATTTAAAAAGGAATGTATGTAAATAACACATCTATATATTAAATCAGCTGTCAGTCCATTAGACAGACCATAATAATATTAATATTTATAATGAGAAAGATATAAACGTGATTAACTTAACAGAAGTCAGAAACCTCTATATTCAGAGCGGGGAATTTCCGCCCTCTCGTGGCCATAGTGGGAACCACAGTCCTGATAACGCTGCATTATTTACATTTAATATCCACTTAATGTGGAGTTTAGAGAAAAACTAACTGCAACTACACACTAAAATCATTTATGCTAGTCTGTTTAATATTAAATCTATGAGCGATTATTAATTTCCTTTGTCCTTTATATTACTTTAATAATAAATTAATGAGTGATTATCAGTGAACTGAAGGACATTCGCTGCTGTTCAGCATCAGAGTTTAAATCTGCAGCTGTTGATAATCAGTTTGTGTGTAAAACAAGCTACTGCTGGGGCCTGTTAGCATCGCTAGCATCGCTAGCTCCGATCAGAGTCTCTGCGGGCTGTTTTTATCTCTGTGGAGCTGCTTCTAGTTCACTGACAGATAAAACATTGATCTCATGTTAAAGTAGAAAGAAGATTTAAGAAATAAAACAGCAAAAGCACGAAGAGAGCAACAAGTGCTTCACCAGCCTATCAGGAGCGGGATACTAGCTAACTGATTACTTAGACGTCTGCCCCCTAGTGGACTCAGCATGTAAATACAATCAGAGTAAAGCTAGAGAATTGATATATGAAAAGCACTTCCTTTGGATTCTTTCAAAGTAAAACACAGGAACTAAATTGTCCCGTAAATACATTTTAGCTTGTTAGTTTTTATATTATCAGAAAGCATAAGTGTGTAATTTTCTTAGGATGTGATATAAATTATATAACCGGGCTCTGAAGCAAAATTATCGTAATTATTCTATTTTCCAGAAAAAAATAAATATTTCATTAATATTCTCCTGACTAAACAGGAAAATCAGCATCTTGGCTAACAAACCAGTTATTTATTTAAAAAGGAATGTATATAAATAACACATCTATATATTAAATCAGCTGTCAGTCCATTAGACAGACCATAATAATATTAATATTTATAAAGAGAAAGATATAAACGTGATTAACTTAACAGAAGTCAGAAACCAGCTGCAGCTCCACAAACTCACCTCTATATTCAGAGCGGGGAATTTCCGCCCTCTTGTGGCCATAGTGGGAACTACAGTCCTGATAACGCTGCATTATTTACATTTAATATCCACTTAATGTGGAGTTTAGAGAAAAGCTAACTGCAACTACATACTAAAATCATTTATGCTAGTTTGTTTAATATTAAATATATGAGCGATTATTAATTTCCTTTGTCCTTTATATTACTTTAATAATAAATTAATGAGCGATTGTCAGTGAACTGAAGGACAGTCGCTGCTGTTCAGCATCAGAGTTTAAATCTGCACCTGTTGATAATCAGTTTGTGTGTAAAACAAGCTACTGCTGGAGTCTGTTAGCATCGCTAGCTCCGATCAAAGTCTCTGCGGGGTGTTTTCAACTCTGTGGAGCTGCTTCTAGTTCACTGACAGATAAAACATTGATCTCATGTTAAAGTAGAAAGAAGATTTAAGAAATAAAACAGCAAAAGCACGAAGAGAGCAACAAGTGCTTCACCAGCCTATCAGGAGCGGGATACTAGCTAACTGATTACTTAGACGCCTGCCGCCTAGTGGACTCAGTATGTAAATACAATCTTGTGGCCATAGTGGGAACTACAGTTCTAATAACGCTGCATTATTTACATTTAATATCCACTTAATATGGAGTTTATAGAAATACCAACAGTCTTCCTGACCCATATTGACAGTTTACTGACTCATATATTATCCTGAGATATTTTAATTCACTGTTTGGAGTTTAATATGTAATAAAAATTGTTTTAAATTATAAAATGTAGCTGATGTGTTAAACTCTTACAGGGTGTTTTTCTGATCAGATTGAATAAAATCCTGCTGTGACTCTTATGTAACGACAGTAAAGTAAACTGACTTGGTTTGACTTTATAATAGTGAAAATTAAAACAAAGATAAACATCCGGTTGAACAATTTACAGGAAGAATGTCTGTAGTTATGATAGTTCACCACCAGAGGGCAGTAAGAACTCAATTAACCATCATGTAATTGATAAACTTTAAACTTTTCACTAAATAGTTTCTAATGACATCAGCTATTCTAACTTAATCATGTCAGTAATAATCTATATAGTTAATACTTATATGTTATTAGAGATGGAGAAACATTATTAAAATAACTTAGGCACAAAGTGAACAACAGCTATTTAGAAAGTAATATTTTCTATTACTCTAGATGGAAATTTAGCTGAGCAAACATTACATTTTATTCTGTAAAACTCCCAGAAATATTAACTGTCGGTAAATTTGAGAATCAAAGTCTCAAAAAGCTACAAATATGAAGAAAAACTTTGGTTCTGTTCACTTTGTCAGTTTTTTTTTCTTTATTTACTGTTTACAGTTGTAGTCTTTAGTTACAGTCCATTTTTATTGAGCCCAGTTCCTGTTTTATTCAGGTGGTCTTGGTTCTGATTTTCATCTGATTTTGCTCGTCTCGCCTGTTTCTGGGTTCCTTTGTCACCAAAAGCATTAAAATCAGGTTCTGTTCTGTTCAGCCCGTCTGGTTTGTCTGGAAAGAAGATAAAATGAAGCTGAAAGTTGATTTTTTTTCCTCCATCTGATCTGATTTGTTCAAGGCGTTGAAAATCAAATAGATTATTAAAATAATAATCTCTGCAGTTTAATATTAATCTTCACATTTTAACATCTGAAAACATCTGGATTTATTGGTGAATTTACAGAAAAAGATCAGAGTTTAGAATCGGTACCAAAGACCACAAAGTTGACCCAAATGTCTGATTCAATATAAATAAATTGTTTTATTCATCTGTGTTACTGAGGGTGAACTGTAAAAAAACATTAATATGAAGACATTTTGAGCTCTAATGGTTGATATTTAACATGTATGAGGATGGAGAGAATAGAGGAAGATATGAAGCAAATGGTCTGAGACGGGAATCAAACCCACAACCTTCACATCAAGGATTAACCTCACTACCACCATACACTCTAAAACATTTATTATGTATTAAACAGAGTCACTAAATAAACTACAGGTACAGAACGCCTTCAATAATTATCTATATTTACTGCATTTCATGATAATCACAGTGTGTTCAGTGATTTTGTGATAACCAATAATTTTCTGATATATTGATCAGCTCTTATGTTGTAAAGAAAAATGGCTGTCATGAACTGGACATGCATCCACAGCAAAAGTATTTAATAATGTTGCCCTCATGTAGAAATATTCATTTTTAACTTTAAAACCACTCAGTGTAAATGTTTCTAAATGAGAGAACGACTAAAATATTTCTAGTTTATGGTTATTTGGCAGAAAATGAAACCTTGCTGCTGAAATTATCAGTCTGTGTGTAAACCTACGTTTAAATCCAATTATAAGTTTAGTTATTGATAAAGGAAGGCAACAGCAGGTATTTTTGGCAACATCTATAAAGATGGAAAACTACCCACTGATATCACAACATTCAACTCAAAGGCACCAAGCAACCGAAACTAAGAACTGAAACTTGTCTGTCTTGTTAGCAGAAGATGATTTGACTACTTCTAAAAAGGTATTTTCATTTTTTAAATGAATAATATACGGTAGACGCTGTTACTGAATTTCAAACGTAAGACTCTTCAGCAAACAGAAGCTGCTCCAGATCGGGCTCCGCCGTGGCGTCGCTGCGTCTCTTCAGCCACTCCTGTTGGCTCTCTGCCAGGCCCAGCGCCACCTCCTGGCTGCTCTGGGGATTGCTGAGCGGGTGGGAGGAGAAGTAGTCCCTCACTGCCTTGGTGGTGCAGGGCGAGAGGCAGAAACGGGGGTGCTGATCAGCATGGGACGGCTTCAGACCCGGGTCACTGGGCAGCCTGGTGCGGGTCAAGGCGGAGGCCTGATCGGCGATCTGCTGCTCTGGTTCTGAGCCTCGGCGCCGAGTCAGCCGGCTGCTGCAGTCCTCAACTGTTGGAGTTTTGGGTTGTCTGAACAGGGATAGAGCGGGTCTCCCGGGCTTGTAGAAGAACGGTGCTTCGCTCCTCTTTACGTTGACGTTGCCTCCAGGGTTGCTGAGCATGTTGCCCATCTGAACCGTCAGGGAAGATTCTGGCGGCCTGGCGGGTTTGGGAAAGCGAAGGCCGCCTGCGGTCCGGTGGAGCAGGGACGGGCTGGAGGGCGAGTCCTGCTGCGGGTTTTGGATGTTCCCTTTGTCTCCTGCGTCCTTTGAGCCTCGGCGGGACGATTTGGGTTTAGCTTGGCTGCTGCAGGTTGGTTTAGTGGCTCCACCCTGTAGGCAGATGAAGGTTAATCATTCACAAGCTTTCAAGGTGTTTCAAGTAAAAGTATCTTTTATTTTTCATAGCAAAGGAGAGTAATTATTCAACTGAAATAGTAATTAATGTTTTTTTGTCTTTCTCAGGTGTAAAAATGAGACAGAGGGCAGTTTCTCTTAGCCATTATTCAAAACAGGTAAGACAAGAGAACATGTCATTTGTAGGGTTTATAGTTAGCAAAATGTGGTGAATGTAGATGTGGCTTTGTGCAGCGTTATGGTTGCTTTGTGGTGGTTTTCAGTTAAATTTTAATGGAAGAGTTTGTATTTTCTTTGGTGGGTTGAGTATCTTGATTAGTAAGAGGGTTGACACAAATTCAAAGTGTTTTTATTTCCAACTTTTCACAACTCTTGAGAGAAAACTGAATTATTCAGAGTGGTTCAGTTGGTAGCACTGTTGTCTTTAGATAGATGATTAAAGATTGTTGGATAATTAATGTTTGAATTGAAGGAAACTTTTCAGTTTTACCTGTGGAACCAGTTTGTTTAATAAGAAATGTGACATTTGAAAGTAAAATCTAAATCCTTTATTAGGATTTAGTGTTTTTGCGCTAATCTGCTTTTCTCCATGTTTATGTTTTGAGTCACAAGTGGTTGTTGCGTAA
The DNA here is from genome assembly GCF_019740435.1 of Gambusia affinis. NCBI lineage: Eukaryota > Metazoa > Chordata > Actinopteri > Cyprinodontiformes > Poeciliidae > Gambusia > Gambusia affinis. The sequence continues at coordinate 368,314 of NC_057891.1, read as the reverse complement.
CCTCAAGATGTTTTCATTATTGGTTTATGTGTGAGTTTAGACAATAGGTATGTTTTTGTAGTATTTTCTGATTATGCTTAACAAACATCTGGCATGTTCTCTTGTGTGTTTCTGAATCAAACAGTCAGGTTTAGTAAATGAAGAGTGAATTTATTAGGACAGTTTTATCTAGTTGTCAGGCTTGTTTCCTTTGAATCAACACATGTGAATCTCATGATGTGTTTCAGGTGGAGTTACTGATACTTGAGTGAATCATCAGAGTGTTGCTAATATGTGGGACGGCTGTGAGGTTTCCCCAGCCGTCCCACATATTTACAACACTCTGATGATTCACTCAAATATCCGTAACTCCACCTGAAACACATCATGAGTTTCAGGTGTTTTGTTGGAAAAGCAGCATTGATGCTCAGTTTCTCCTCACCGCCCGCCTCTCCTCCTCCAAACTCTCTTGCTGAGTCAGCGAAAGCCTCCTGTCCTTCTTCAGCCAGGAGTTGGGGTGGAGGCCCATGCAGCCTTTCAGCGCCCCCTTGTGGAGAGCCTCTTTGGAGGACACAGTCTGTGGATCCGTGGGTTTGGCCAGGTTTGAGTTAGTGGGATCCGGAGACGATAGAGTGAACAAACTGACTACACCCGTAATGTCGCCACCGCTGCTTGACCTTTCACCCAGCTTCTCCTCTTCCTCCTCACCAGCAGATATGTAGGGACAGAACCTGGCAGCGTACGCTATAGCTGGCTCAGAGCGGCGCCGCCCCTGGGAACGCTGAGCTTCCGGGGAGGGCGACGACGTCTCAGCAGCCGGGGCTTCTGGGTCCTGGTCGTAGTCGCTGAACGTCAAGATGGAGTCAAGGCTGCTTGGTCGAAGAGGCCGTCTGCAGAAACCCGGAGAACCTCCGCTGCTGTCGTCCAACTCGTTCTCCAAACTGTCGTAGGACGAATCGGTCAGAGGGTAAACCCAGGACTCTGCAAACACGAGAGAGTGAGAGTATGGTTGGATTTCTACTTCTAGATATCTACAGTTAGATATTGTAGATATCAGTAGATGCTTTAGCTCAAAGTGTGACGCTACAGATAGTTTACCAAACGATAATCTTTAAAATCAGTAATGGGTTTAAAATCGAGTCACTCAAAAACAAAATGCTGAAACTACCAGAACTACTTACATGATGATAGGAAGTTCAGTTATACCTGCTGAGAGTTTGGATGTCGTTCAAAAGAATCTAACCAGTAATAAACTTCACCTCAACACTTTGCTTACTCTGATCATATAAATTGTTCTGGGATTGTTTTCTATTCAGCGATCCAGTTTTAAGCCAACTGGATGAATCACACTTCCAGCTTACGTCACTGTCAACTTAAAATGTTTTTACCTAAAGCGCCCTCCTCGCTGCTGCGTCTCCTTGGCAACCCCCCAAACATGGCGGACGGCTCCTCCCCCAGGATCTGCTCACAGTGATCGATCATGAACCTGACCAGCTCACACACCTGCAGCACAAGAAGAGAGAAAATAAAAACTTTGAAACCAACAATGAATGAAAGGCATTTCTGTCATTTTTAAGAGGATTAACCTACATTTGAAAAAGTCAAACGTCTAAATCTTTGAAAGCCTGCTGTGGTTTAGAAGCTTTAAATGCTCTGCTTGTGAAAACCCAAAGTTCCTCCAGACTGCAGCTCCACAAGCCAAACTAGCTGCATCGTTAGTCCAAATTCTCATGTAAAATCCAGATCTCACCTTTTTAGCTCCTCGTCCCTCCACCTCCGGACTGCAGGGCGCTCCTGGAGGCCACAGCAAACTGGGGGCGATGCACACGGACAGATTGAAGGACGTCATCTGGTTCTCCTCAGCGTTGGCCTGGACGGCGTGCAGCACGACCAGCAGGTGGCGCAGCAGCTGCGCGTTCTCCTTAGCCAGCCGACCGATCATCCTGCAGAGAACGGATGAAACCGTCACACTCTGAGTTTGAGTCTCAGTTCAAACACAGAGGAGCAGTTACCTCTTTAGGTCTTGGACCTGCTCTTCCTCATCATCCTCTTCCTCCAACACATCCATCCATTCCTCATAGACTTCACAGCCCAATAAGCTGCCTGGGATTCTGCGCAGGAAATCCTGAAAAACAAAATATTACTCAGAAATTAGAACTAGTTTAGACTCTCATACACTCATAAAATCAGTATTTCTCTAACTTTGGTCCACAGGCGCCCCCTAGTGGTCCACAAGGTACTGCATGTAAACAACCATTTGTTTCCCTTGACACCAGCACAAAGCGCTGTGCTACAGCTAGCTTACCAAAGCTTGAGACACAACCCAGAACTACCTCCTATCATTTCTATCTAACAAATTCAAGTTTGCTGTTATAAGTGAAGGAGTTGTGAGTATTTCTGTACCTTGAAGACTCCGGCGATGATGAAGACGTGCTCCTTGGTGAGAGGAAGCTCAGAGTTTCCGCCATCCAGAGATTCCCGGAGCTCTCTGACGGCCCGCGCCCCGGCTGACCTGCGGAATATTCCACGGGTCCAGCAGCCCTCATGGTACAAGAACACCAGCATGTCCTGATGGGGAAAAACAGCCACAACTTTGATTATTGTGATTTGCAACATCAAATATTTCAAATTAAATAAAAATATTCACTATGATGTTGAATGAAAATATACATTTTAGAAATGTAATAATCTAATTAACTAATTCATTAGCAAACACTTTTAAATGGCCTCAGTCTAGTTCTGTAGGTTATATTTAGGGTTTTAATTTTATGACCAGCACCAGAATGAATATGAGAAGAGACGTCTGGCATTGTTCAATGTGAAAAATAAAGCAAAACGTTACTTTACAAGATGGATTGTATATTTTATAACAAAATACACAGAAATGTTTCACTAAATATAATAATTCTGGGTGAATTGAAGAGGAAAAAGCCTCCAATTACCCTCTACTCAATATGATGAATGTGTGAAACAACTCTGGTCCTATTAATGAATAAAATTATCCAAACTTAAAGGTTGGATGTCTAAACATTCTTCAGTGTTGGACTTTAGGAGGAGTTTTCCACCTTGTGTGTATGTTGGCCTCCGCTCACCATGATCGGCTTGGGCAGAGAGCCGTCCACGCAGACGGAGCTGAGCGGCCGGCCGAACAGGCGGCCCGGAGCGTCTCCGGCCGCCGCCGGCTCGTTCAGGTGAGACGCTGATCCTCTCCAGAAGGCCAAACCCACCAGCGAACGCCGCCTTTTGAACGGCTTCTGGGAGAAATCTGAAACGTCCCAGAGAGAAATCTCAACGTTGTTCTCGTTTCTACAAAACGCCGGCAGGAAGCGGAGAAACACGGCGTACCTGTGAGCGGGTGGTGCTGAGGGGGTTCTGCAGGGCGGGGCTTCAGGATGAACTGACACTGCTTGTACACCTGCATCTGCTCCACCTGCATGGCCATCTGTCGGTCAGCAGGGGGCGCCGCGGCGTCCCGGCCGCCTCCTTCCTGAACCGCTGAGCTTTTCACGTGACTCATCTGGATGCTGAAGGGAAACTCATGACCTGAAACGAAGAGGAGACGAAAAACTGAATCTTACCAAACCTAGTGCAAATTTCTTAGAACACTTGAAATAAGACAAAAAAACAAGTAACTTTTCACCAAGATATAGGAGCTTATAGTATTGATGAAAAATTACTCTCACTTTATCATCAAGTTTAAGGAATTATTAACTTAAAACAAACTCATGTCTTGCTCAAAGCTTATCTATACATTAGTTTTGTCTTATTTCAAATGTACTAAGAAATTTACACTAAAAACTACACAAAATACTTTTTTTAGATTTTGTTTTTGCAGTGTAACTGATTTGTGACTTAGCCTTAAATATGTAATCACAGTACTTTAATTTTCTTTAATCCTGTTTGACTTTTCTGTCAGGAAACAGTTTGAGTCGCACGTAGACTTCATTACATTCTGCTGCTATCTGCTAATATAGCCTTAGCTAGCGAGCTAGCCAGCATTTTGCATTCATAACTGCCAAATGTAAATTATCAGCAGTTATCTGGACGACATTCGTTTCCACCGTTGGCTTAATTTAGCTCTACAGCTCTATAAAATGTATAATTTTCTGTTTTGTTTCATGGAGGCTTTGAAATGATTTGTATTGGAGTTACTGAAACCTGAAATCTGTCTCAGAATAAAGGAGCTGAATGAGTGTGCAGCTCACCAATCAGAGGGTAAGGTGTGTTGTCCCTCTTGGAGACGACCCACAGCTGGAAGTCTTTGACGTTTCCCTGACAACGACACATAAACGGTAACAGGTTTGAGGTCCAACAACAACAAAAAAATGCAGAATGTTTGGACTGACCCGCATCTCCAACTTTACTCACTATGATGCCAAACTGTTGCAGGGCGAGGCGGATCACCTCATTGGCCGAGTCCCAGTTGCTGACAGGAAGTGTCTTGGTCTGATCAGAGGGGTCAGAGGTCAGGAGAGGATCAGCGTACTGAGACAGAGGATGGTTGAGGCGTTACGTTCTCGGAGTCAAACTCACGACGGCAAAAGTGTTCAGCCCCTTCCCGTAAACTCTCAGAGGAATCGTCTTCGGCTCCTCCTTCTCCTTCTCTTCTTTTATCCGACTGCAGAGACAAAAAACTAATAGATTGAAACCTGATCATATCTGCGGATATATAAAAGATCAATCAATGCTCAGTAAAAGTGTTTCACCTCTTGAGGACGGAAAGCCATTTCTCCTTTTGTTCAGCTGAGCTACAAGAAAGTATGAAGAGCGTCAACAGCTTAAACACAAATGTTACAAACTGTTGAAAATTATGAAGAACTCAAAATAAACGTGACTTTCAGGTGATAATTAAGAACCACATTAACTAGGAATGTTAGTCGTCCATTAACTGGATTTTATCTTTTATCACAAAGATAAAAGACAAAAAAACATCAAAGGTTGAATTTTTCATAATATGCTGAATTTTAAAAAATTTGTCAGTTTAATAAACAGAAAATTTTGATTTTTCTCATATTTATAAAATCTAACAAAACAGGAATTTCTTCAGTTTTTGAATAGCAGAATAACAGATGAAAAGAATAAAACGTGAAATATTTAATTCTCCACAAACAGAAATACAGAAGTACCGTCTGTCATTGTATTTAATAAATCTAAAACTTTTCTCTTTTTCCATCAATTTAACACTTTTTATTGTGATTCTGTCTCCCGTCCTACAGAAGACAGTTTGGGCCACAATTCAGAGTTTTTTCTTAGAAGTAAAATTGTTTAAACATCATCAAATAAACCTAGTCTTAAAACTCAAAACTACCAAAACTTTTTGGGACAGTCTGGATCAAGTGCAGCATAATTGACACATAATTAAACATTTATTTGAACTTTGACATAAATTGAGATCACATTAAAATTCTAAGGAAAAAAAGCCCCAATTTTGGCTCTAATCCTCTTCACTAGTTGAAGATTAGGGCCTCATCTACGGAAGAAAAATTGTGACATAAAGAACAGAAACATGACGCCACAAGCACGGCTGGTTTTGAGGCGTTTGCATCCCTAACGGGAACTTTATGGACAGCGGTCCGGTTCAACAGGCGGTTCTCCTTCCCAGCTGGGTTACTTGTAGTTTTATAGGCTGCTGTGTTCATTCTTCATCCTGTCTGCTCTGCGTTTCTTTGACATCTAAGGTGCACTTTGCAGCATCGCCAGCATATCTCATCTGTTGCAACGTAAACACGGCGCGTGCAGCTCAGACCCACTTTCTGATTAGCTCCTCTGTTTGTCTTCGTCTACGGGATGCGCGTTGACACCATAAACATTTGGATTTTTGGTTTTCGCTGTAAATGTGTGTTACCTAAACAGAGCCACGCAGTTCCAGGTGGGCCAGCCCATGACGAAGCTCCGCTCCGGGTTCGTGCTTCCCTCACACACCTCGTCCGTACAGCCTGCCGTCCACGTCTCACACACGCGCACCTGGACTTTCTGCTTGAAGTTGTTGGCCGACCTGGAGACGCGGATGTCACACATGCTGATCGATGCCACAAAACACACGAAAAGACACACTAGCTACTGGTGCTTACTTGGCTTTGGCGATTACCAGAAGGTCGCTGAAGAGGAAGAGGTGCCGGTCCTGGGTCTGCATGCCCGTCTTCAACTGGGCGTGTCCGTAGAGGAGGAAGAACCTGTCAGAGCCGGTCAGGAAGGACCGGACCAGCGGACAGGTTTCTGGACACGTGGGGAACGAGACGCTCTCTCTGGAATGAGAACAAACAGGAAGTCCCGTCATGAACTGTGGAGAACTGTGGAGTTCTGCCTGCTAGAGGTGAACCGTTCACCAATCACCGATCTTTAACCTGACCTGCCGATTCTGATTTTTCCCAAAACCATTTTTTTAGTTTGAAATGTTGCTAAATATAGCAAGACAGAGACTGAGTTGTAAACAGTGGGGTGAATATTGCTAACTGCCAACGTGCAGACGTGACCTGGTGGGCGGGGTTAGAGGTCAAACCTCTCTCAGTGGAGAGCAAAAGAGGAAGGTGGTTGATTTCAAAAATCTTGAAAGAGTCTTATCTTCACGTGTAAGTATCAGCTGATAATCTCCCAAAATGAAGAAAATTGGCGCCGATAAGTTACTGCATCCCTACTTCAGTTCTCATATAAATCCCTCCTCTGATCAGCTCTTTAAAATCAATACTGCAGCCACCGACTCTGATCTGATGACAGAAAATAACCTTCGTCTGGCCTTTCATAGGCTCTTAAATTATTTGAATCTGAATCAAATCTACGAAGGTAAAATCAAAACTAAGTACACCCTATGATTAATCAACAGTGATGAATTACAGTCTAAAATACTTGGCTTATCAGTATTTTAGTGCTTCACACTTGCCAAGATGTTGTAATATAAGGTTTGCTGCAGTGCATTATGGGTAACCATCTACTTTGGTTTTATTTGTTCTAACACAGTTTGCTAACCTAACCTATAAACTGAATTGTCTAGTGCAGCATTTTGGATGAAAGTAAGAATAAGTAATGAATAACTCATTCATATAATAAATTAGAATATAATCCGAGTTTCATTGAAGATTTCTAAACCTAATTAGTCTCTGATTGGTTAGTTCAGCAGTGTGTCCCTCCTCCTGCAGGAGCATTTTAATTAGGTTACTTATTCTTCACTTTCACACTCTGTATGTCCAAAGCTGGTCTCTATTAATAGGCGCCTGATCCTTGGATAAGCTTGTCAACAGCAGGATTACCAATTAGACTGGATCTAAACACTTTACTCATAAGTGTGAGTCATTTCAAACTCTGCACGTGTGTGTGTGTGTTAATCAGAGCAGAGCGAAGGCGTATTACATCAATTCACATCTGTAGGCGGCCTTAACTAGAGGAAAGCAATTTCTTCCTCCAAATAAGTTACAAATATGACCCGACTCTGTACTGCTACTCTCCATGAGCGACACTGTCAATTCGTTTGCCGTTCAGTCAGATCAGCATACGCCGTCAGAACGTCATACTTGTAGCACAAAGTGACGGCTATATCCGTCAGACACTGGCATTACCTCATGCTTTCATTTAATCAACAAAATGACGTAAAGTCATATACTTCTTTATTAACAGCTGTAGGACATCCCGAATTAGCGCTTAGCTAGTCAGACCATCATCAAAGAACAGGGAGGCGAGTTTTATACAGGGCTTGGTTTGTAGCTAGACCCTGCTTTAAAAACACTTTGAAACCCCGACAGTGGATATATCTCCATCTAGTTATCACTGAAAATAATTTATTGACTTATTTTTGTTGTAACCCTAACCCTAACATAGCCTAAGTGAACCAAATCGTAACTTTGAGGGTACCTGGACAACGTTTTGGACCTGGTGAGAGCCTTGGTGATGACCAGCGACGGGGCGGACTGACGCCGGTAATCCTGAAACTTCGTCCGCTAAAAACAAACAAACACAGGAGTCAAACAGAGAAGAATAAATGCATGTTGATAGAAATATTGGCTTTTTTCTTCCCATTGAAGGTTTGCCAGCCCCAATATTTGGCTGTTTCTCCTAGAGCTACTCCTCCCAACAACTCTGTTGTTTCTCTCCACTGTCGCCCCAGGAATAGTTGCTGTCGCTACGACAACAACTCAGCTGGGGTTCCTTAAAAGACATTTTTGTTTAGCATTAGACAACAGGATGTAAATACGACACGACTGCATCGTACCGACAAGGATGGAATTGATTCCATTCAAATTGAACCTGGTCTGGTTTCACATAGTAGAACAAAAATTTTATCTGTTTAGTTAAACGCTTTGAGATAAAATTACTTGTGAAATTGTTTTGGGGTTTTTCTCATATAATGCATTAATATTTAATGTCAATTCTCACACAGCAGCAGCATCAAATTAAAAACCAAAACAAAACATCCGGTGATCGGACTAAACTTTCACATATTTCCAAATTGAAGCCCAGCAGCTGCGGCTGGCATCCATACTGGTATCCTATTATCTTTGTGTCCTTACAGGGATCAATAAGTTTCATTTAATCTAATTGTGAAAGGCTTTGGGAAGCTAATGCAGGGGGAACAAACAGCCGTTACGTAACCGTAGTTTCTTTCATTGTACATCAGATTAACCCACTTACTGGTGATCGCCTGATGCAGAACTGATGCACGGCGCCTTGGAAAGTTTTTATGTCACAAATAAACACAATGTGAATGGTTAAAACTAATACTTGCCCCACTTTTCATAAACCATGATTACATTTTTTTCTTACACTCTGCAGCCGTAAAACACTTTGGTTGGCCTAACATGTAAAATCCAAATAAAACACAAAGATGAATACATACCTTACCATAGGAGTGACATTTTTGATTGTCTTAGAGGAGAAAAAAATTAACTACCCTGCAAATATGCAGTCAGTTCTGCAAGTTTGCATTCAATAAGCAGAAGTAAAACGAGGCGAATGGACGTGTTTGCAGATTTGTTCGCTCACAAATGTAAACGTCTCCGTGGAAACGTGGAGTTAAGACTGTTTTTGAGCTCCAAGCTAAAAAATGGCTCTAGAGTTAACAAGTCCATCAGCTGAGAAAATACAGGGTAAACTCTAAATCGTCTGAACTGACAGTCACATCCACACGTTTCTGTCGTTTCACTCGGTCGCAGAGAGGTGAAACATTCCTAATGTTCCAGCCACGGCATCACAATGTTCGCTTTCACAACTAAATACAACCCAAAATATCCCAGTATGTAGATGTTGCTCCGCTACAGAAACATTAACTGATTCTAGATCAGTTTTTTTTAAACAGAAAACACTCCAGGTTGGCTTAGGTGAAACGAAGGATGAGTATGTTTAAAAGCAGCTAAGGTACAGTAGAGGATCTGTGATGCTGTGGGAACTGGAAATCAATCCGTCTACCTGGCTTAGTTAAACCTCTAAAAATTATTTACATTTTTTAAATGTTTTCAATAAAAATATGCTGAAATGGTTCCTCATTTAAACACAAGTGAAGCCAAAAATTGTCTTTTTAGCAACCAGGATAGAGTCCAATAGGAAGCCTTTATTTATTATATGTAGTTCAAATATCCTGATGCTCTGAAAAATGGAAAAGGTGCAGTAGTTCTCAGAGGAAACGTGTTTGTTATCCAAACATCACGCCGCTCATGGAAGTAAAACCAAAAAGGCTCGAAGCTAACAGGCGAGGATTTAAAGCTTTAAACTTTATTAAAATGTATCAATAAGTTCTGATTGAACTGTAAGTAAGTAGCTCTGACACTGATTCTGATTGGTCAGAACTGGATCTTAAATAAATAGATCTAAACTGAGCCTATTTTTCAGCAAATTGCCTCAAAACTGTATTTAACATTTAAATAAAACTGAATTAAACTTATATAATAATTCAAATAGTTACAATACATAAATTGGGGTAGTCTCTAAATTCTGAATTTCTTATGGTTTTCTCATTACAGCTCAAACCTATAAAGTTTTTACATTATTAAATTGTATATTGTAACTGGATTTTATACTATTTTCCCAATTATTGATGCTTTCATTGAACATACAGTGACAAAAAAGCAAAATAATCCCCACATAGGGAGTTTTTTGGGTTTTAAATATCATTTAATAATTTATTATAACAACAATAAATCAAATTTATTACCATCATAAGAAATTAATCGTGATAAATAAACGATACGATAAATGCTAAGCTCTGTAAGGAAGACTGAATGTTAGCTTCTAATGCTAAGAAGCTTAATAAGGAAAATTACCATATATTTGGTGTTTGAACTAATGAATTGGCAGTTATAAACATTTTTAGAGGGTTCGGATTTTATTTATATTCCAGTTGTGATCTCTAATGGAGGTCCGTTGTATATTTTTTGTTCACGATATAATAGATTAAAGTTTGTGGTGAGAAAATGTGAAACTCTTGAACAGTCAGACCCAGATTGAGGAAGTACAAATACCCTGACACCTCCAAATTACCCACCAGTTCGACCCTAACGCAATTAATAGTAGATCCCGGTGTCACTATAGTGAAAGTCCTGAACTCTAACCTACCCTCTGTCCCAACACAGGTACAACTCATTCATGTGGAGTGGAAGGCAAGTAGCGCCACAACAACAATATCAAACAACATTTCAGCTTTAAACTCCCCAGGATGGAAAAACGGGGGGAAATCTCACCCGTTTGTTGTCCTGCTGTCCGGCGCGGCTCAGGCCGTCCTGCTGTTGCTGCTGCGGAGACATGTTATCCATTCAGTCCCAACGCCTCAATGTCCAGCTGTCCTGAGGAGACGCAGCGGGGAGAGAAATCCCATTAATAACCTCCGTGTCGTAAACACGCGAGACATTTCAGCAGAAACCAACTGTACAAAAACAGCATAAAAAAACGCGGCGTAAGGAAAGAATGTGATCAACTTTATAAATAAAGTTAAAGGCAAAAGCAACACAGCTGACGTCCTTCCTCCCAAAACGCCATCAGTGAGAGACTGAGCTGTAACCACAAGCAGCCCCTGTTTGGATTAACAACCGCTGTGCCAATTCTTAATGCGTCTTTACGCACGGCGCGGAGGCGGCGCCGTCGCGCTGCAAAAAATAGGTCTCCACTATTTTTACCTAAACCGGCCCATTCAAATAGCCGATAATCAGGTTGGAGCTACTGGGTCTGGACATCTTTACGAACAAGGGTTTCAATCTACAGTCAAACATGAAAAAAATATTATCGATATGATAAAAAGTCGCGAACATGCCCTACAAACGAAAATGCTCCAATACTTTCTCACTGTGTCACTTTACCACTATAAACGTCTATGTTTTTATTTGGATTTTACGCGAAACAAACAAAATATAGACATGGAACAAGAATTAGGCGTGTTTCCAACATTTTTTACAAATACAAACGTAAAGATTAGGGATAACTTCAGGGACTTTGGTGCTCATAGACCGGTTAGGGAGAACGATGTTGAGAAATTTAAAACAGGACAAAAACATTTCTCAAACATTTAAACATCTTATAACTTAAAGTTTCAATTTCTGTCGTCTGGAAAAAGTACAAACCTAAAGACAAGTCAAAGTAGAGACCCTCTGGCACTGTCAAAAAGTAAACAAGAATAAATATTTTTCATTCCACGGCGCTTATAGAAAATAGAAAAAAAAAAGAATAACCTACATAAAACTCACAAATTTTGAGATTAATCTCAGACACTTAAAGAAAAAACTTGGGATTTTTCAATTAAACTTTTAGTCGCAGTTTTTCTAACTTCAAGGTCCTACATTTGCAATTTTGTTTCAGAACATTTCTCAAATTACATTTCTTTTCTCAAACATTTCCAACTTTTTCCTTCTCTGAATATTTTCAGATATTAATCTCACAATTTCAGAGTTTCTTCTGGAAAATTTGGACCTCAGAAATGTGCTGGCTTTCTTCTTTTCTGACATTTTTTTTTAGCCAAATCTAAATTTGTTTTTGACATCTACAATGGCTCTACTTTGAAATTATCTTTTAATTTCACTCTACAATCTTTCCTATATCTCATGTTGGTCATTTATACAAAAAGCTTAAAAAAAATCAAGTAGGAATAATTTTGTAAGTCACTTTAATGTCAATTACTATATTAATAATCGATTATCTCACTTCAATAACTGGAATTATATTTAGATTTTGATACGGAAAAAGTGCAGACATCCGAAAATCCCCTGGACAGAGAACTGAATGGATAAAATATGACAAAAATGTGAAATCTATAGCACTAATTAGAAAGTAGGCTATAATCGTACAATATAGGCCACTAGATCAAGTCTTTAAAAAGGCAACATCAGAAAAGTTAAAATAGCTAAAATATTCCGGAAAGCGTTTTAAAATAATGCAGACAAAGAGCTTCTTTGTACTTTGGTTAAACAACAAAATAAACCAATCTTTTTTCATAAACAGAAGTGGGCCAGAAAGTGGGCTAAAGAAGAACGAGGCCACAAAGTGAAGAACAGAGAAGTATTCATTCCCCACATTAAACTGGATCACTTCAATGATTAGCTCCCCTCCTGTTGGTAATGAACGGCCTTGGGCATGGCGAAGAAAAGTAACACGTCCCCCTTCACGTCTCCAAACATCCCTCCGTCTTCTTCTTCTTCTTCTCCTTTGACACATCAGTTTGACCCAGGAGGTTCTTTAAAGGTCAGAAGGAAATGTGATGTTTCACATGTGGCTTCTGCTTCCTAACATGAATTAGCCCTTTGTGGAAATAACCCAAAGATTTAATAAAAAAAAAAAAGCAGTACAATAAATAACGTTTTAATCCATTTTATTCAGCAGAGAAGCAACACAATTAATTTCATAAATTATTAAAGTAACAGTGATTTTGAGAAAGAGAAAACATTGATGTCCAAAGTCCTGCTTGGTCCGGACAGATTTCAGGTGTCAAATGAAACCAGTAACAAAATAAAACTTACCTGCATCTTCAGAAAAAAGCATTTTTCCCCAAACCGATTTGTTTGTTTCTGTCGCATCTAAATGTTTCAGATAAAATTCATTCTAATATTAAAGATAAACTTGGTCAACAGAAAATCACTTTATTTTTTTACAGGATAAAAAGTAAAAAGTTATCCCTTCTTAGCTGCCAGATCTGTAGACGTATTTTAACCAGAACCCATCAGACGACATGAAGTAGGCTAATAAATGTTAAAATCCACACAACCATTATCTTACAATGATGTCCAGTTGTTATTATTATTATTATCCGTAGATTTTCTTGTCTTGTTATGAGTTAGTTCAGTTAGTGATATATTAAATTAAATTGAGGTAAGCCACAGGATGGGATAAGTGTTCACGTCTTCCTGCTCCTTTTCAAACAGAAAAGTAGTGGTAAACTAATTATTTTATTCCTGGTTTTTAAAAACCAGTTTGAAATAAATAAAATAAAACAAACGTTCTCTAACACTTGTACGTTTCCTTTAGAAAATCTTTGTGGTTTTGATGATTATTGGAGCAACAGAAGTGCAACTAAACTCCTTGGAAAAACTTCTTAACCCTCTAAATTTTATGTTTATAGACCTGAAAGTTACAACCCTCAACATTAAGATTGAAATCCAGTCTAAAAGATATAAATGTGTGTGTAAGCAAAAATTTACCAGTTTCATGGCTGCACTACTAGTAGCATCTGGCACACAGAACCTGCAACAGACAAGGACAATTACAACTTTATAAAAATGGATCAGAAATTTAACAGAGTATTATTATATGTGTGCAAAAACAAGTGAAAAGAAAGCAGCTTTACATTCAAAACATGAAATAAAACAACTTCCTGTCACCAAAAAAAAATATTTCAGAAAGTTCTAGTTCAGCTGAAATTAATGTTTAATATTCTGAGGTTTGACAAATTTAGAGCCAAAAGGTTTTTCCAAAAAACCAAATTACTTATTTTCCTTTGTCAGAAACTTTTAATATGTTCAGTAATTTAAAAAAGCAATACTTTAAACCCTAAACTAAGCCAAACAAAAAGTTTAAAGTATCCATACAATAATCACACTCAGTGGTGACTGCTTAAACTATAATGTTCAATACATTGATGGCAAAACCTCTTAAAGACACAGTGCCAGAATTTGTATCATCAGGTGATTCAAAGCAATGATACAAAATGACCCAAAACACAGAAAAAGCTTTTTTTAAGAGCAGGAAAGAGCGATCCAGTCACCAGATGTTCAGATATATTTAAGCTGGATGGAAAAAAATAAAAACGTTCCAGACATTAAAAAGCTAAATCCTCTTCCTGGTCTGGATGTTAATACACTAAAAACCAAAGCGGAGAGTCGGCCAACATCCCGATGAGCAGGTAAGAGAACATCAAGTACTTATAATTATTGGGTCTTCACTGATTTTCAGGTTTAATATCATGAATTTCAACGGAAAAAATAGAAAATATTTCAATAAGTTCAAAAGATTTACTAGCAATACTTCATGTTATTGCAAGTAGTTACTATTTACAGCATGATAATGTTAAAATAAATACTTTTAAATTTGTAGCTTGTATAAAACATGCTTTACCTTTTGGAGATTAAACATAATCTATCAAATCACAGTGATGATACGTAAAATGTTAAAAATCTCACCTGAACTGTTAATCCTTTACAAATAATTTGTCTTCATTAAAATTCAACTTCCAGTTCTACTGAATATTTCAAACTTGTCTTTTTTATTTACTTTTAAAGCTACCTAGTTATGTTTAATTGTAGTTTATGAAGTTATGAATTGTTTTGTCCTTCAAAAGTTTTGTCAACTGATAAACGCTATAAAAATAAACTTCGACTTGAAGATCAGGGCTCATTCAACATTTATCCACTAGCTTTCCCAACTGTGGTTTAAATTAGGGGCATTTACTTCCTGCAAGTTCAACACTTACATGTCCTGAGATGCTGCAGATCTTCAACAAACTATGATTAGTTGAAAGAAGTAGCATTTGGAAGATGTTTGAACTTAAGCCATTTTTCTAAACACAAAGTTTCCTTGACGTTCTCCCTCCACCCAAAAAATAAATAACTAAACCAGGAAACGAAAGGAAATAGCTTTTAGCAGTATTTTGCTATCCATCCTAGCACCAATTCCTTTTGCTAACAAAAACTTTGTCGCAATTAAAATGAAATGGATTAGCAATAATATCAGCTCAGTCGAAAGGCATCTCCAAAACGGGCATCTTAGAGTTAACATAATACTTGTCACCATCAAATTTTTGACCAATTTATTATGCTAAAAGAACAAACATTTTACAAAACAAAAACTGAAAATATGTCAATGAAGTTCCAGAAACCAAAAGCTTGAAATGACTTACACAAAATAAGATTAAAATACTAGAAGTGATGCTTTTTAATCAAACATTTAAAGGATGGAGATATTTATTGTTTAAATAAAGACAAAAAAACATTTTATTTCTCTTGACCATCAAGTACAAGATGCAAAAAGCTACAGAACATTTTCTGTAGTTCTGAACAAAAAATAAGGAGAAATAAAATCCAAAAACCAAATAAAAGGAGGATTTTACAGTACTCATTCTTATGGAAAAGGTTCAGAAAGTAACAAACACAAAACGTTTTAAAACCTTTTAATTGCAAGATTTCTAACCCGCAGCAACTTCAATATGTTGCAATCATTAAACAAAATCCCTAAAGGTAAATAAAGCCTGTGACTTCTCAGTGACTGTACATGTGGCTTCTTTCATTCATAATACAAATATGCTCTCGCTTAGTCATTGTTCAACTGTACAATCTCCATAACAATAGCACAACACACCATATTCCTGTTACAAGTGATTATTCTTATCTACAGTTAATAATAATCACTTATTTTAAAAATCTATATAGATAAACAACAGGAACCGTTAAAAGATTCTTGCAGACTCCACATTCTGCACACAAACAATATTTTAAAAAAGCACCAAAGCCTGACTACACACTCTGTTTTAAATGAAAAACATTTTCATTCAAGTTTAAAAATGTTGCTGTCCAAAAGCTTA